>NC_133534.1:85627936-85930036 GCF_048544455.1 Silene latifolia
AAGGCCATACTAGGATTTAATTTATGCTTTGCATTTTGTTTATATGTCGCATGCATCGCTAAATCGCCATAACTAAAACATGCATTATCATTTTAATCGAGTTTATCGACCGTGTCAATTACAATTATCGTAGTTCACCGCTTTAGTTCACTTAAAACGTGATAGATAATAAATTGACATGACCTCTCGCTAAAAATAAACAATTGAGACATAGCCTTACCAAAAAGTAGAAATCATGAAAACCTATTTCGTGAGGGAGTGCACTCGGCCACACCGGGGTACAAACCTTGTTATGTAGGGGAAGTGGGTGATAAATGTCTATCCACCGAATTTATATTAATGAGGGGTATTTCGGCACACTGTGCCCTAAGTTGATATGAGTTTGGATCATGGACACATTTATTCGAAATTTGGGTTGAACTCAACGAAAGTATTCACGACGATTTCCGGATGTGTTTCGGGCTAGAGATAAATATTAATATAATTTTATCGACCAAGAGTTCTAAAAGTAGAATCGATTAAAAGGTTAATCCACCGAGTTATGTTAATAAAAGGTATTTCGGCACACCGTGCCCAAAGTTAATATGAATTTGGGTCTTGGAATCATTTATTATAGTTGGGTAGGGGTCACTATATAAATTTTCATATCTTCTTAATTTATTTACAAGTATGATATTAAAAAGACAAATGTTAATATTTCCTTTTCCTCCATACTTGTAGTTCATTACAATGAATCCATCAAACGCTACTACACCGATAACTATTGAGTTTTGCCACAATGTTTTTGACGACGTTTGCTTCAACAATGATTTTGACACGACTAGAGAACTTCATTTTGGGATTGGTTCGGATGGAAACCTAAACATCATCACTTCTTCTAAACCTCATACAAGATCTCTTGTGAGCCGGTCTTAGGAAGACCGGCTCATAAAATCTATAGGATCTTTGTCCTTGGAAGATAAAGATGCCAAAACTAGTGGGAGCTCAAGAAATCAAGTTCTTGCTTCAAAGGGCAAAAGGTTCAAGAAGAAGGGAAAGAAAGGGAAAAACTTCAAGCAAGTTGAAAATGAGTGCCATTATTGCTATGGCATGGGACATTGGCTTAGGAATTGTCCCATATATTTGCGAAATATAAGGGAAGGAATCATCGTTCCAAAAGGTAAAATTCCTAAGGAAATTTATGTTATTGATATAAATTATACTTCCACTACGACATGGGTACTGGATACCGGTTGTGGTTCTCACCTTTGTAATCATTTACAGGGTTTAAGAGACGTGAAGAGGCTTAGTAAAGGAGATGTGGATCTACGCCTTGGAAATGGAGCTCGAGTAGCGGCCGAATCCAAAGGAACTTATGTATTAGCTTTGCCTAATGGATTTGAGTTGTATTTACATAATTATTTTTATGTGCCTACACTCTCTAAAAACATTATTTCTATCGCTATGTTAGACATGGACGGATTTTGTTTTGTCATTAAGAACAATTAATCGTTGTACTATTTCGAGAAACGACTTGGTTATAGGCCAAGCTTCTTCCATTAATGGCATTTACATTTTAGAAACCTCGAATCCGACTAATGATATCTATAACATTCAATCAAAGAAACTCAAATCAAGTGACCCAAATGAGTCGTTCATTTGGCTTTGTCGATTAGGTCACATAAACGAGAATCGAATCAAAAGATTAATTTCGACTAATGTGATTACACCATTTGATTTTCAATCATATGGAACATGAGAATATTGCCTTCTTGGCAAAATGACTCGAAATCCTTTTAGTGGTAAAGGGACATGAGCAAGTGAACTATTCGGACTCATACATACCGATGTATGTGGACCAATGAGTATCACCGCTCGTGGTGATAGCCTTGCCTTAAATCAATTATTTAAAACAATTAAGCTCCACTAAGCTCATCCCAGATGTCATCAAGCCTAGGTATGGGGAACCTATACTACATGATAATGTTGTTGATGGCTCTACTATCCGTACACATCCTCCCAGACCCATCTTTCTTTGGCACTAAGAGGGTCGGGACAGCACACGGACTAAGGTACTCTCTCACAAAGCCTTTGTTGCAACAAGAGCATAGACATCCTCATCACCCTTTAACTCATGTAGCATTTCGGCCTCATTGATCAATAATACCTCTCCTGAAGGCTCAACCATGGATGGTGGTGTAGTAGGTTTGAGACGGGTGGAAGTGGTGTTAGGATGACCTTTCTTGAGCTAAACTTAAAGGTGTAAGTGTTGTCTCTCCCATGCTGTACCGAATCCTTATCAAATTCCCAAGGTCTTCCAAGAAGAAGATGACAAGCATCCATAGGTAGAACATCACAAAGAGCCTCATCCGAATAATTCTTACCAATGGAGAAGGATACTAAGCATTGCTTATCCACTCTAACTTCAGCCCCTTTGTTAAGCCACCTTAATTTATAAGGACTAGGATGGTCATTTGTAGGCAATGATAGTTTCTCAATGAGAGTACTAGAGGCTACATTGGTACAACTCCCTTCACCAATGATAAGATTGCAAACTCTTACCTTAACGGTGCACCCAGACCTAAATATTTGTTGTCTTTGGTCCATTTCCAAGGGTTGGGGTTGGGTATGCATCACTCACCAAGTAACCAAGCTAAGACCCGCATCCGGCATAACCACATTAGCCTCCTCATGGTCCGTCCCCTCCTCATCTTCATCACACACAAGGATCTCATCATCACCCCAATGAACCACTTCAAAGCTACTGAGGGCTCTCTTGGTTGGGCATTCTTTAGGAAAGTGACCATAACCTTGGCATTGATAACAATTTTTGAGAGGCATGGTCTTTTTTTGTGTGGTTTCGGGTGCTTTTCTTTTGTCAAGTATGGAGGTTTTGTTTTGAGAGGGTGGTTCATTGATTTTGACACCGGTTGGGGTTTGTAGGGGGATGTTTTCGCGGATGGTTTAGTGGTTGTGGCCTTTCCCTTACCCAATTTCTCAACCCTTAAAGCCATGTTGACGGCTTCATCAAAGGACCATACTTGTTGCATTCTAACCCTATGAGCAATCTTAGTATCTAAACCCTCAACAAACCTAGCAATCTTTTGTTCGGGCTTTTCATTGAGTTCACATTGCAAAGTAATTTGTTCAAAGTCTCTAAGATATGACTCAAGTGCTTGTTGGTCTTGTTTAAGTTGTGCGAGCTTAATGAAAATGTCTTGAGTGTACTCTTTAGGTATAAACTTCTCATTAAGCTTATTTTTAATCTTTAACCAAGAGTTAATAGGTTCCTTACCATCCCTTCTTCTCTGATTTTTGAAGTTCTCATACCAAAGGGAAGCATATCAACTTTCAAAGCTTTTTCAAGATTGCAACTTTAAAAGCTTTGCTATCGGAATAACCTTTAAACTCAAAGACTCTTTCAATGTTCCTAAACCAATCTAATAAATCCTTGGGGTTTAAACTACCATGAAAATCAGGAATCTCTACCTTTAAGTCTTTGTTGGGCTCTCCTTGAAATGCCTCGGCCATGGATTCCTCCGACTCTGAAAACGCCTCTTCCTCACGGCCACTATGAGCTCGTCCTCCTCCCATGAGGCCACGGCCTCTACCCCTGCCTCTAGGTGGTTGTCCTCTTCCTCTTGGTGGTGTTGGAATATTAGCCATGATAGCGTTGAAAGAATCTAGCAACAAATCACATTTTTCAGAAAGTTGAGTAACTTGTGTTTCAATTCCAGCAAGCCTTTCTTCACTCATGGTTGTTTTTTGTGTCTTTAATGTGGTTAGGGTATAATGAACTCACAAAGAAAGGCTTTTGTTGTTAACCAAAGCTCTGATAACCAATTTGAAGTAAAACATAAAAGACTCAAAAATTGGACAGAAATATGCAAGAAAACGGCTGCTCAAATGCTAAGAATTGAGTTAATGGGATATAAAGTAAACCAAGCACAAAGCCAAGGATTAAGACTAAGAACTTGTTCAAGCACCTATAAATGAACTCACTCAACCCCTAACACTCAGCAAAGGAGGGATTTCTTGAACTAAGCAAAGAATTTAAGAGAGAAAAAGTAGGTTTTCACTTGTATTAAGGTTCAATCAAATCCGAAGTTCTCTTGTGTCTACCATGGTTTATATAGACCAAGGCTTATGATGCGTGTCATTTATATGATGTTTTACATCTCTTTTTACACGCATTTCAGAGCTCATTTGTGTACTATTTGCTGCTTTTCTCCCTATTTCCGTCTACTTCCGTATTTTGTACTTTATTGCAGAAATGTGAAGAATTCGACGGGAAATCAAGCCAAATCCGCCCCCGAGTAATCTGCATTGCAAATGACGTAAAGGAATTGCTTAAGGAACGAGCTTGGTGCACGATCCAAGGCCCAAAAGACAAGTCCACGAGTTAGAAGAAGTCAAGTAGCAGCCCAGTCAGTCGATCGACCAGCATTCTCAGTCGATCGACTAACTATCGGGATCGAAGCTCTTATTCTTTGAGAGAAGCGATCGATCGACCGGCTGAGTAGTCGATCGACCGATTTCGATTTTGAGGACGGGAATTAAAAGATTGAGAAACTTGAAGCCCGTGAAGTTTAGGTTTAGGAAATAATTGTTGCGCTTATTTGCTATATAACGTAACACAACTTTCAGTTTTAATGAGGAAGTCTTTTATTCATCAAGTTATCATCTAAGTTTCTATCACAGTACTTTTAGTTCTAGCCTATTTTCGAGTTAGGGTTTTGGGTTATCGACTTTAACATTGGATTTCTGCCTTTGCTCTTGATCTTTCCTCTTAATCTTGGTAATTCATTCTGCCCTAATTTCAGTTTTATTGTTTTACTTCCATTGTTAGTATAGAATTGATAGTTAGTGTTCCCAAGCCAATTATCGCTTCATCATCGTTGTTATTTATTTTAAGTATGAATTCCGTAATTGTCATGAGTTTTATTGTTGTTTTTACCTTCACCATGAGTAGCTAAATAGCTAGTGCTAGGATGTAGGCGATTTATGGCTAGGCGGCATTAGATTGAACACGGATTTGAACCAGCGTGTCGATCGATCGATCGACATTGTTGGTCGATCGACTGACCTTGTAAGGTTATCTTTCGTTTTAATTGGTTTTAATCTCGTATTTAACAAATCGAATGCATGCGACCAGTTAGATACCTATTTTGTGACCGACCCGTTAGACCGAAAGGTAGGGAAGGTTATTTGACCGTCAATTAATTCGACTAAACTGTGCTAAGATCGAAAGATAGGTATAGTTTAGACCGTTAGTCGCTTTTCAGGACGAAAGTTAGTATTAGTGACATTAGGGACCTATAGCGAGGTCGAGAGATGCTATTTGTTAGGAGTGGACCGAGAGGACCTCTTATTTCTCGCCTTACCTGTGTTTGATTCGGACCGACTTAGTTTCTTTGCCTTAGGAAGCTATAATGACCCGACCATCCTAGTACCCTTCTTTTATCTGTTTAAATCGTATTTTTTGTTTATTTTCCTTTTATTGTTATTAGCTATAGAACAATTCAAATTAACCCCCATATTAGTTACCTCAGACTGAACATAAATCAACTAAAGTTTACAACTGCCTCCTTGCGGATCGACCCTGTTACCACTAGCCTAGGTTAGTCTTAATAGGAGATTATAAATTTTATCTTTGGTACTCACAGCGACGGGTATCAAATTTTGGCGCCGTTGCCGGGGAGGCAATAGTCCTAATTTTAGTTGTTTTAATTTTCAGTCTTTCTTAGTTTAAGGAACATCCGTTCCTTAAACTGTTCTTATATTTTGTTGTAGTTTCCTCTTATGCGCAGGTCTCAGGGTGGTCCATTACTGCCATTTGATCCAGAGATTGAGAGATCTTTGCACGTTAAGAGGAGATTGTTTCAAGAACAACAACTGGAAGAGCCTAGTTCTCATTCTAGCTTTTACGAGAACGAGCTGTTCGAGGGAAATCCGCCATCTTCACCCGTTTCTACATCTTCAGCCGAGACAGTTACTTCTCCAGAAATTTCAGTCATGGCCGAGGAAGCGAGTATAGCTAGTTTTTCTGAGCCGACAGCCGACAATTTATACAAGGGGTTCGAGTTACCGGGAGATGCCAGGAAATTCGAACCAAAGCCTGCTTACATCACTATGGTCGAGAGAAATCAGTTTGGGGGAGCTGCAAATGAAGATGCAGCTAGACATATGGAGACCTTTATTGACTACTGCTGCTCCATTCCCCCACCAGCTGGCGTGACCCAGGATCAAATCAAAGAGACCATGTTCATCTTCTCCCTTCGTGATGCTGCAAGGGAGTGGTATAGAGATCGGACCGAGCCTGCTCGGAGATCACTGATTGGAATACATTGGCATTGGCGTTCTACAAGAAGTACTTTTCTGCTTCGAGGACGATCGCTATTAGAGCCCAAATCACGGGCTTTAAACAAGGGCCAGATGAGAATTTCCACGAGGCATGGGTCCGATTCAAGAAGTTAGTGCGAACCATACCGCACCATGGATTTGAAAAGTGGAGTTTGTGCAATCATTTTTACAATGGGTTGTACGACGATCAGAGGGCCATTTTGGATGCTGCAGCTAATGGAAGATTTGCTGAAAATTTGGGAGCAACCAAGGGGTGGAAGATCATTGACGATCTAGCTACCCACAAGGCCGAGTATGGGAATTCGAGAGGGAACCAGAGGAGAGCTGCTGAATCTTCCTCTGTTGCTGCACTTGAGGCTCTCACCGCGAGATTTGACAAGTATGAGCTAGGAGGAGCCTCTAAGGGTGGGATATACCAAGTCAACATTTGTGTCGGACGGTCCCTTCCTTTGTGAAAGGTGTGGAGTTGAGGGCCATGTCTCAAGAACGCCCTAGTCCCTTTGAATCTTGTCTTCGCCTTTCAACACTATAGGCGAACAACACCTACTACGAGCCACAGCATCCAAACTTGAGTTGGAGAAGCCAGAATGTTTTGAATCCAACTCAACCTCCGCCGCAGCAGCAGCCATATGTACCTCCGCATCAAAAGCAACAGCAATACCAAAAGCCTCCTTATGTGCCGCAGCAGCAACAAACGCAAAATTCTGAATTTTCCGAGCTGAAGAATCTGTTGCTGAAGGAATCCCAAGCAAGAGAGGCCGGGATGAAGTTATTAGAGAGCCAAATTGCTCAATTGGCTAGTAAAAATAACACTCGAGCTCCCGGACACTTACCCAATCAACCCGAGCAAAAGGAGACCCTACATGCCATCACCTTGAGGAGCGGGTCCACCCTTGAGGGTCCTGCTATGGTCGAGAAAGCTGTTGAGAAGAATGAGGCAGATCCGAGTCCAGACAAAGCTGTAACGAATAAATCAAAAAAACGTGTTAGATAATAAATTGACATGACCTCTCGCTAAAAATAATCAATTGAGACATAGCCTTACCAAAAAGTAGAAACCATGAAAACCTATTTCGTGAGGAAGTGCACTCGGCCACACCGGGGTACAAACCTTGTTACGTAGGGGAAGTGGGTGATAAATGTCTATCCACCGAATTTATGTTAATGAGGGGTATTTCGGCACACCGTGCCCTAAGTTGATATGAGTTTTGATCATGGACGCATTTATTCGAAATTTGGGTTGTACTCAACGAAAGTATTCACGACGATTTCCGGATGTGTTTCGGGCTAGAGATAAATAATAATGTTAATTTTATCGACCAAGAGTTCTAAAAGTAGAATCGATTAAAAGGTTAATCCACCGAGTTATGTTAATAAAGGGTATTTCGGCACATCGTGCCCTAAGTTAATATGAATTTGGGTCTTGGAATCATTTATCTAGTTGGGTAGAGGTCACTAGATAAATGCAATAAAACTTGTTTAAACTTATTTTACGAGTACTATTATATTGAAAATGACATATGTTTTATTCCTTCTATATTTTGTTTTGTAGACCGCTCTTATTTTGTCATAACAATTGGCAAATCCAAACACCAACGCCACGCCTCTCACTAATACTTCATGGCTCCGATCCTTCATGGATCGATGTAAACTTGAAAAGAATGGGTCAAATTTTTCCGATTGGGATGCCCAACTCAAATTAGCCGCCCAAGGTGACGACAAGCTTCGTTACCTCACCGAGGCCTCTCCACCCGAACCTAACACTAGGTCAACCGCCGCCACTAGGGAAGCATATGAGGCTTACCATAAGGAGTCTGCCGCAATGAAAAATGTGTTGATCTTTGCGGTGGAGGCGGATCTCCAAAGGAGAGACCTTAAAATGGGCACCGCTAACGAAATCTACTCCAAGCATGTGACAATGTTTTCAAAAACTCCGCGGATCGTCCAATATGAGGCGGCCGCGGCATTCTTTGATCTCGACTTCAAAGAGGGCCAAAAGGTTAGCCCTCATGTGCTTAAATTAATTGAGCTAGTCGAGACATTGAAGATTCAAAAGGTTGAAATCCCCAAAGAACTCATTGTAGATAGGATTCTACACTCCTTATCCAAGGTCAAAGCGTATGTTCAATTCCGGGTGAATTTTAACATGCAAGACAAGGACGTGTCTCTTGAAGAGTTGCACAAGTTACTTGTGCAAGCTGAAAGAGACATGGGGTTAAATGTTAACCCACCTAATGATGTGCTTAACATTAGCACCAAAAGCAAGGGGAAGTTCAAGAAGAATGGTAAGAAGGGTAAGAAGCAAGCTCCCACTTTCACCAATGCTAAGACTTATGAAGCTAGAACTTCCAAAATCAAGAAGGGTCCTCTTGATAAATGCCATTATTGTAATGGTGTTGGACATTGGAAAAGAAATTGTTCCAAATACCTTGGTGATATTAATTTTGGAAAGATCACTCCAAGAGGTAAATGACTATCCTTTCTTTTATGTTTCTAATTCAACTATGGTATTGTGATACAAAGTTGTGATAATGTATCCCCTTTTTTTATTGTAAATAGGGCCTCCACCAAGCAAGGACAAGGGAATAGAAAAGCAAGCTTAAGAAACCATCGAGAAGCTAGGAATAGCTTCCATGAAGCTTCGCTTTTTATTGTCTTATTTTAATTATGTTTCGGATTTTAGAACCTTTTGATTTCCGTGTTCGACATGGAAATGTATTTTGGATAATGGTTGTATTTTGGATAATGGTTGCTTGGTTTACAAACCAAGTCACCCGTTTTATCGTTTTTTATCCTTGTTCTAAAATTCGTCTTTATCCGCTTGCTCATAGAAACATATAATCATTCAATTAAAGTGATCTAATAGACAACTATAATGATGGGATTCATTATATGTCAACAAGCTTAAGGCTTGTGTATGATCATTTATAAAATGATATTGAGTTAGTGAACTCTCTTAAAGGAATGTCAATTACCAAGTACACTTACAAAATCTAAAACAATTAGTCAAACTATGAGATAGTTCTCCTTATACTTCAAAAATCATTATTTGTGTCTCATATGCTATCTTTGAATCTCTAGTGTATTTATTCTAAAGATAGAGTGGGAGAAAAATGAGGACACAACACACAACACTAATTTGTGTACTTGTGTAAATGAGATCTACGCAAGGGAGAATGATTTGTATAAAGGTATATCTATTTATATAGTATACCCAATAGATGAGATCTATGGTCTCGAATAGATCTACATGACAAAAGAGACCAAGTGAAGTAATCAAAAGAATATATTCTCAAGATAACTACACGAGGAGACCAAAAGAAAGTTTTGGAATAAGAATGACTAATATAAAGTCTTAACAAGAGTTTTTGACTAGTTTATGATATATTTTGACCAATAGTTTCAATATTGATATTTACTTAAGAGCCTTAATGAATCAAAGTAACATCCTAGAAAATAAACGAGATTTATGACTAGAGGTTGCAAGGATTGATATACCGATATTCTCAATAGCTAAGTTAAGTATTAACCACGCAAAAGTCATTACTTAACCTCATTATGAAAATGAATTGGTTAAACCTCCTTCCAAAAAGGGTATTTTGAAGGACGTGTATTAGATATTATTCTTATTTAAATAATGACATTACTACGCATCATTATGATATGAATGAGTTAGAGATTAAAATCTCTTTCCATAAGGTTAAGATGAGACCACTTCAAATATAGGTATTTTGAAAGTATATGATGGGAACATATATGGTTTTATCTCAATAACTTAACAAAGCAATAAATTTCAATTCTTGAAATGTCTCAATTGAGTAGTCAATTGCGAATCATGTGGAATTAAGTGGGAGTTGGAAATTATCGTGTGAAGACATGGAATTTAGTGGGAGCAATCATCTTATAAAAAATTTATAACTCACTACTCATTGAGAATGACGAGCTAATACCTTCTTTTATAAAGGAGTATTTGAGTTTTCAATTCTGGATGAAAATGGACTATGATGAATCCAATCACATCATGAGATGTTGGATAAGTATTGAGACATACACATCGAATCAACGAGAAATGTAGGTTATTCATGTAAATGAAAATGGAATTGCCATTAGCTATCATGGTCGTTCCTTGAACCTAAGAATGGTTGATCTCATGATTATTAGTTACTAATGTTTCCGCCATTAGAATAATCATGCGCATGTCCAATAATGATTCATATGCATAAAAGCATGATGAATCATTGGCGAGCCATACAAGAAACGTCATGAATTCTCAAGGAGAATTTGATGAGCGATTTCAGTGATTGACAAGAAGACTTTGTTGTGTATCAAGAGGTTGCACATATTGCAGTTCGAACACATGTAAGGATTTATGAAAATCCTAAGCTTTTCAAGCTAAAAGGAGAAATAGGAAGTTTGGAAAGATACTTAGTTGAATAAGAAGTTACTCAAATCTAATTTTTCCTAATATGCTAGGACTTGTGAGAAGTGCTAGGCTAATCATCTTGACAATTATTGCAAGATTCTAAAAACATATACCTAGTGCATTGTGTGTGGGTGGAGTAATTCATCAGTATAAGTTATATCATTCACCACAAATTCGTTTGTTATGTGATAATCGGCAAGGAAGTTCTTTCAAGATAAAGAGCCGAAACCGAGGTTGGGAACCTAGATGTGTACTTGGTAAGGTTCATGCTATGATAGATAACATGAACGTAAAGGAAAATGCGATTAAAAGAAGTTTGAACACATGGAAACATGGTATGTTAAACTTCTATTGCAATCAACAAGTGTTTACACACTTACGATCTGCATCACAAGGTTGTAATACGGTATTGACTACCTGAATGTGATGTCGACATTTGTCGTTTGAGTTATTAATTAACTCACCTTATACTTTGTTACATCCAAACGGGTTGTAGAGACAGTTGAACCCCGTTAAAGTGAACACGGATTAACATTGTATTCGCCCATAGTTACTTATATGAGGTGACGCCTCGAAGTGACTAGTGTGTGATGCGATTGATGGCAAGTTCAAGTGCCATGGAGTCATATGAGAATGACTAGTCGATCACATAGGCAGACTGTTAGGAACACTTTGCCGGGCCTTATGACCGCTTATAGAGTTCTGGCAAATTTATATAGCCTGGTCGTGGCGAGAGCTACTATAGTATTCTAATGAGTCGATTCTTTTGACTAAAGACTATTCGCCTAAGATGGAACAGTTTCAGATCAACTTTGATTTGTGTTACTTCGACCTTCGTAAATGGGGTCAAATGGGCATATTTTAGGTTATGATGGCTGTGGCTAGTCGAAGGGAATGAGTGCGATAGGAATTGTCCACCCCTAGTCAGGGTTATAACAATATCTCAGGGCCACCCGAGGAGTAATGAACTGGAAATGCGTGGCCACGCTCGGAAGATATCTATGGTAGATAATTCCGGTCAATCAGTAATTCTCCAGATCGAGGAAACCACTCTCGATATGATCAGTTGCAAGTACGACCTGAAAGACACCTTGCATTGAGTGGGAGATGGTAATAGGACAAGAGAATTGGTGACGCACACTTGTCGAGGACAAGTGGGAGATTGTTGGAATATGTGTCCTCCGACAATAATGCGATCACAACTGTTGATCATGATGATCACATGTTTAAGTCTCATTTTAAAGAATACAATTGGGAAATAATATTTTACTGTCAACTGGTCCATACATATCGGTAATGATTGGCTGACTAGAGTTTGACATTACTGTCGTACAACGGTGGTGACCAGTTGATCCCCTTAGGTCATACCTATAGGGTAACACTCTTCATTGGTCATTTAATTGATCGTATGACGATACGGGTCAATTAAATTGCTTAAAATTGACGGACGATTTTGGAAGTAATATTTACGTGTCTCATTGTAATTTAATTAAATAAGATACGGTCTAAGTAATCGAATTGTTTATAGCTTAGATGAAATTATTGTTTAAGGAAACAATTGCATTTGAATGAATAAATTATTTTAAATACAAGATGTTGTTATTTATAATTGGTAAATTATGTTGGTACAAGTAATTATGAATTACTAAGTCGATTTTGTATATGACGTATTTTTATTAATGCGTTGATTTTTAATATGTTAAAAATACATAACAATTTTATGTGACATGTGACATGTGACATATGACAAATTGACAAATTGACAAAGATAAAATGGAACCCATTTTACCTTCATATGTGCCGAAAATTAGGAGGGAATATTAGGCATATTTGTGTTAATAATGTTTAAATTGAAGGCATAATCATAAGCCCTAACTTATAGCCTTACATGCCTACTTTAATGGGTAAGAGAAAATGCTATGCATGGGCCATACCCAACCCCTCCTACCCGGTTTTCCTTGTCAAAAGGCCAAGGGTCTTTTGCTCATTATATCATTTAATTCACTACATGCAAAACTTATGAATTATTATTCATTCTACACATATAAAATAAGAATTTTAGAGAGATAAAAAGCTTTCCATCTTCTCCTTCTCTCAACCGAATTAGAGAGCACAAAATAAAGAATTTTGATTAATTTTATACAAAAATTAATATTATTCTAGTAATAATAATATTAATTTTATTAAGTTCTTATCTTGGGTATAAAATCTTGGGAGGGATTCTCTACTTAAATCTTTGTTCATCCACTTAAGGAAGCTCAAGAACAAGTGAGTAGGTGAACTCACTTGTGCCCATATAAACCGAAATATCAATGTGAGATGATGATTTCTTCTTTAATTATATTATTGTTTGCATGCATAAGATCATCTTTTAATTTTATGACTAAATTAAAATTATAACATTATGAATATGTTGAGTAAAGAGATATAGATTTCTAACACCAATATCTATGATGAAGTGTGTGCCCTTGAATTACTTCCCTAGTAGGTAATTTTCGTCACTTAGATGAGGAAAGTGGCTATTCTTTTTGTAGATGCATCCCTTACTTGTTTTTATGTGCTTAGATGATAGGATGCATCTGTAACACCCCCTCATACCAAGGTACCTTACCAAGGACTACCCTAGCATGAAAGGCTGTTACCATCTCGGTTGCCCGATGTAAGTATATATCAAAAGCAACAATCCAAAAACACATTTATTAAAGTATAAAGAGTTAGCGATTACATAAAACTCGGCCGACTCAAAAATAAAAGTATAAGGTCTCAATACAACTGAAATCAAAGACAACTAAACTTGTAATAGCGGAAGCTAGACTCAAGTCATGACTCCCCATGACTGTCCCATAGCTAAACATCTGCATTACCTGTCATAATCTGCTCACCATCCCCGAATGGATCACCGCAGGTTTTACAAAACAGCAACACGGGGTCAGTACCGTTCAATCAAGATAAGACAAACACATGATGTAACCGGCTGATCATCCTCCATCCCTGGTCTCTCGATCTCACACAGTAACCGACTACAGACCGAAGTGTGTAGCCCTGCCAGATTACCCATCGCAACAGGTAATCCTCGCCGCCAGTGGGTGACCGCAGCCCATCCCCACCTAGTCCGGCTCTTCAACGAGCGACTAACAATCCCTGTCCCTTAATGTGCACATCCCCTCCCGTGACGGGTTCTACGGAGGGCGAACTAGGGTGTGAAGCCACTCCCGTAAGTGACTCCACCACAATCACACACACAGCATCACAGCTGTCACAACCGTCACAACCGTCACAACACAACCACACCAACATCGTCACCACAACACCCAACCTCCGATGATCAACAGATAACAACAATTATAAAACATATGCAATCTCAATCAATTAACAGTACTGAGTAGGAGAAACCCTACCTTTTCGCAATCCGCTATGCTGCAATCAATCATATAGTTGCACAACAATTACCACATCGTCACCTACAACAATTATAATCAGCAATCAACTCACATATGATGAACAAACCCTAAACCCCCAAATCATAAATTGGGGCAAAACCCTAAAAGACAACCTATTAGCAGATTACAACGAACTAGAGACTTACCCATTAAATTCAGACAAGAGACGGAAGTGTAGACTTGCGACCGATCAATTAGCCTTGAGAATGGTTAGGGTGATTAGAGAGAGAAGTGAGCGTCGTTTCGTTTTGGTAAAATGATTCAGAAACCGTAAAAGTATAATTTATAATAATCTCTAGTCAGACCGGATACTCAGTCGAGTATAAAGTATACTCGGTCGAGTACCCTCTACTCGGTCGAGTATTACCCATACTCGGCCGAGTATTCCTGGGCAGAAGCCAAACAGAATACCCAACACACTTACTCAAACCGAGTAGGCCATACTCGGTCGAGTACTAGCCTATAAAATCCATAGTATTACAGTCTTCCCCCCTTTAAAAAGAACTTCGTCCCCGAAGTTTCAACCTAACCTATAACACATGGAGACCTAACACTAACTCCACCAACCATGCTACTACATAACAAATCCTCTAGATATAAACTCCATAATATTATCGAATAACCACAATATAATGTTGTCAACCTTGTCTCACTTCCATAACACTCACTAGCAACTCAATACCAATACAATCCACAAAATAAGATCAACCATCAAAATGGAATGTTACATTCTACCATCCTTAAAACGAACTTCGTCCTCGAAGTTTACTACACACATAAACATCCTCACACAATCCGTTACTCTCACTCATAAACATCATACTACTACGAGCACTGCCATTACCTGTAATAAAATCGGCAATCACACAAATCCATCCTTATTCTACACCAACGCTCTAACTTCCAATTGCAACCTGTATGACCATCAAACTCTCTTGTCGCATCCTACTCCTCTTAAGATAAATGTTACGTCCTCGTAACTCACTAATACTAGGTCCTTTGCTATACCTGTTGGAATATGTGTCCTCCGACAATAATGCGATCACAACTGTCGATCATGATGATCACATGTTTAAGTCTCATTTTAAGAATACAATTGGGAAGTAATATTTTACTGTCAACTGGTCCACACATATTGGTAATGATTGGCTGACTAGAGTTTGACATTACTGTCGTGCGACGGTGGTGATTAGTTGATCCCCTTAGGTCATACCTAAAGGGTAACACTCTTAATTGATTATTTAATTGATCGTATGACGATACGAGTTAATTAAATTGCTTAAAATTGACGGACGATTTTGGTAGTAATATTTACGTGTCTCATTGTAATTTGATTAAATAAGATACGGTCTAAGTAATCGAATTGTTTTATTGCTTAGATGAAATTATCGTTTACGGAAACAATTGAACGAATGAATAATTTATTATAAATACAAGATGTTGTAATTTATAATTGGTAAAATGTTTTGGTACAAGTAATTGTGAATTACTAAGTCGATTTTGTACATGACGTATTTTATTAATACGTTAATTTTAATACGTTAAAAATACATGACAATTTTACATGACTTGTGACATGTGACAAATTGACAAATTGACAAAGATAAAATGGAATCCATTTTATCCCATATGGACCGAAATATGGAGGTAGTATGGTGTTTAAATTATGTTTAATTAATTGAGTGGAAACAACATGATTACACTACCAATACCTAGCCTTGCATGCCTATTTCTTGATTAGAGAATTAAGCCCATGCATTGGCTCCCCAATCCCTCCTTTCACCGGTTTTTGAAAGACCAAATAGAGAGTTTTTCTCTATCATTTTTATTCATTCACAATTCACATGATTTCTAGTGTAAGAAATCAAAAACTCTCTAAGAAAAACTAGAGAAATAAAAACTCCAATATCTTCCTCTCTTGGCCGAAATACAAGAGATAAAACCATTAGTTTTGGTTCAATTTTATTAAGAATAATATTGTTCTAGTATAAAAAATATTAGTCTTTTAGGAGGCTATCTTGGGTATAATTCCTTGGGAGAGATTCCATCCTTGAATCTTTGTTCATCCATTTTAGGAGAGCTCAAGAACAAGTAAGAAGGAGATCTTACTTGTGCCCTTTGATCTCAAATTTCCAATGTAAGAATGATGATTTCTTATATATATTTACTTATGTTTGCATGCATAAGATCTAATTAATTTTATGACTAAATTAAATTGAAACATATATGAATATGTTGAGTATAATGAGATATAGATTCCTAACAAGCGGTATCAAGAGCCTTAGGTTGTTTGCATGCAAATTGGTTATAGTTTTTCCGAGTTATACGATTGACATATAAAACATATAAATTTGTGTTTATTATGATATATCACAAAATCAATTATGCATGTTAAAGTTTCTGGTCCTAAAATGTATTTAGGATATTTTGGTTAATTTATGGATTTTTATTGTTCATTTTATATAATAATGGCATTAAAATGTGATTTTATGATAAAATGTCATTTTTGGACTAAAATTAGCTAAATTTCGATTTTTCCAGTGGCTTTTGGATTTGTTTTCACATACAGTATTTTTAGATGACCTGTAAATTTTCATAATTTTATGAGTTCTTATGCTTGAAATATGGATTTTTCATGATAAAATCGAATTTAAATGATAAAATAGGTTATTATGAGAAATATTTCGAATCTGGTCATTGAAATTTAGTATGTTGTCACATGCAAGTTTAAAAGATGTGTGTAAAATAATAGGCTATAATGAAGTCTTTATGCATGATTTATGAATTTTTGATGAAAAATAACATAAATAGTGACTTTAATTAGTGAATAATTGCTAAAACATAAATCATGACTAAGAAAAAACGTCACATGTTGCATTTTATTACCTATTTCATATCTAAAATTGAAAAGTTGATAAATATAATTTTTCTCATATTTTTATGATAATATTTGATAAATCCGATAAACCGCAACACTGTTTTTCCTCGATGAATTTCGAAATTTTTAATCTAAGTTTTTGAATATTTTGAGTGTCATGGTATTTTTCCAGAATATTCATTAGTTTAAATTTCAAATTTTGAATTTATTTGAATTTTTTATGATTTATTTGAAGTTTATGACTTTTATTGTAATTTTAAGTCCTTTTATGAACAATATTAAGAGATAGAAAGTTTATTATAGTCAATATGTTAGTGGAGACTAATTTTGAGTCCTAAGATGGTTAGGGTAATTAACTATTACATAAATGTGATTTTATGTAATTTATTGTGATTTTAAAAGGTTGAATCACGCAAATCCGTAAAAACCATTTAATATACGATATTGGCTCCTTAAAGGCGGTTTAGCATAAAATTGGGTATGTTCATACATATTATAATGCTGCATTTTATTTATGATTGTCATAATTTTATTTTATGTAATTTTTTACTTAGTATGACTTTAGTTTTAAATTGGTATTACCCGAAATGTATGGGAATATCGATTCGGTTGTAATTTTTTTTTTTGTGATCTCGTATCACCGTTTTGTAATTTAATAGATTTATTTTTATTTTAATTACAAATGTATACTAGGAAATTATGTAATTTGTTATGTAATTTATTTATTCCGGAGATCCTTGACGACGGTGTCACTCGAGAAGGCGATCCATTAAAGACGGTGTTACCTCGAGATGCGCGCCAAAACCGAAGTTCAAGAGACCAATGGAGTTGGTTTCCGAATTTGTAATAGTTTATTAGATTTACTATTTTAGGAAGGCCATACTAGGATTTAATTTATGCTTTGCATTTTGCTTATATGTCGCATGCATCGCTAAATCGCCATAACTAAAACATGCATTATCATTTTAATCGAGTTTATCGACCGTGTCAATTACAATTATCGTAGTTCACCGCTTTAGTTCACTTAAAACGTGATAGATAATAAATTGACATAAGCTCTCGCTAAAAATAAACAATTGAGACATAGCCTTACCAAAAAGTAGAAATCATGCACTCGGTCACACCGGGGTACAAACCTTGTTACGTAGGTGAAGTGGGTGATAAATGTCTATCCACCGAATTTATATTAATCAGAGGTATTTCGGCACACCGTGCCCTAAGTTGATATGAGTTTGGATCATGGACACATTTATTCGAAATTTGGGTTGAACTCAACGAAAGTATTCACGACGATTTCCGGATGTGTTTCGGGCTAGAGATAAATATTAATGTAATTTTATCGACCAAGAGTTCTAAAAGTAGAATCGATTAAAAGGTTAATCAACCGAGTTGTGTTAATAAAGGGTATTTCGGCACACCGTGCCCTAAGTTAATATGAATTTGGGTCTTGGAATCATTTATTATAGTTGGGTAGAGGTCACTATATAAATGTTCATATCTTCTTAATTTATTTACAAGTATGATATTAAAAAGACAAATGTTAATCTTTCCTTTTCCTCCATACTTGTAGTTCATTACAATGAATACATCAAACGCTACTACACCGATAACTATTGAGTCTTGCCACAATGTTTTTGACGACGTTTGCTTCAACAATGATTTCGACATGACTAGAGAACTTCATTTTGGGATTGGTTCGGATGGAAACCTAAACTTCATCACTTCTTCTAAACCTTCTACAAGATGTCTTGTGAGCCGGTCTCAGGAAGACCGCCTCATAAAATCTATAGGATCTTTGTCCTTGGAAGATAAAGATGCCAAAACTAGTGGGAGCTCAAGCAATCAAGTTCTTGCTTCAAAGGGCAACAGGTTCAAGAAGAAGGGAAAGAAAGGGAAAAACTTCAAGCAAGTTGAAGATGAGTGCCATTATTGCTATGGCATGGGACATTGGCTTAGGAATTGTCCCGTATATTTGCGAAATATAAGGGAAGGAATCATCGTTCCAAAAGGTAAAATTCCTAAGGAAATTTATGTTATTGATATAAATTATACTTCCACTACGACATGGGTACTGGATACCGGTTGTGGTTCTCACCTTTGTAATCATTTACAGGGTTTAAGAGACGTGAAGAGGCTTAGTAAAGGAGATGTGGATCTACGCCTTGGAAATGGAGCTCGAGTAGCGGCCGAATCCAAAGGAACTTATGTATTAGCTTTGCCTAATGGATTTGGGTTGTATTTACATAATTGTTTTTATGTGCCCACACTCTCTAAAAACATTATTTCTATCGCTATGTTAGACATGGACGGATTTTGTTTTATCATTAAGAACAATCGTTGTACTATATCGAGAAACGACTTGGTTATAGGCCAAGCTTCTTCCATTAATAGCATTTACATTTTAGAAACCTCGAATCCGACTAATGATATCTATAACATTCAATCAAAGAAACTCAAATCAAGTGACGCATATGAATCATTCATTTGGCATTGTCGATTAGGTCACATAAACGAGAATCGCATCAAAAGATTAATTTTGCCTAATGTGATTACACCATTTTAATTTCAATCATATGGAACATGCGAATATTGCCTTCTTGGCAAAATGGCTCGAAATCCTTTTAGTGGTAAAGGGACACGAGCAAGTGAACTATTGGTACTCATACATACCGATGTATGTGGACCAATGAGTATCACCGCTCGTGGTGATAGCCTTGCCTTAAATCAATCTTTGAAAACAATTAAGCTCCACTAAGCTCATCCAAGATGTCATCAAGCCTAGGTATGGGGAACCTATACTTGATGGTAATGTTGTTGATGGCTCTACTATCCGTACACATCCTCCCAGACCCATCTTTCTTTGGCACTAAGAGGGTCGGGACAGCACACAGACTAAGGTACTCTCTCACAAAGCCTTTTCTCACAAGCCCTCCAATTTGTTGTGGTAATTCTTTAGTAGCTTTAGGATCACTTCTATAGGCATCCTTGTTTGGTAATGTAGCACCCGGAATGAAATCAATTTGATGCTCAATGCCTCTAAGAGGAGGCAAGCCACTTGGAAGCTCATTTGGGAACACATCTTCATAGGATTTGACAAGCTCTTGAACTTCTTTAGGAAGTGAAACATTCTGCCCAAAAACCACATCTTTTGCAACAAGAGCTTAGACATCCTCATCACCCTTTAACTCTTGTAGCATTTCGGCCTCATTGATCAATAATACCTCTCCTGAAGGCTTAACTGTGGATGGTGGTGTAGTAGGTTTGAGACGGGTGGAAGTGGTGTTAGGATGACCTTTCTTGAGCTAAACTTAAAGGTGTAAGTGTTGTCTCTCCCATGCTGTACCGAATCCCTATCAAATTCCCAAGGTCTTCTAAGAAGAAGATGACAAGCATCCATAGGTAAAACATCACAAAGAGCCTCATCCGAATAATTCTTACCAATGGAGAAGGATACTAAGCATTGCTTATCCACTCTAACTTCATCCCCTTTGTTAAGCCACCTTAACTTATAAGGACTAGGATGGTCTTGTGTAGGCAATGATAGCTTCTCAATGAGAATACTAGAGGCTACATTGGTACAACTCCCTTCATCAATGATAAGATTGCAAACTCTTACCTTAATGGTGCACCCAGACCTAAATATTTGTTATCTTTGGTCCATTTCCAAGGGTTGGGGTTGGGTATGCATCACTCTCCAAGTAACCAAGCTACGACCCGCATCCGGCATAACCACATCAGCCTCCTCATGGTCCGTCCCCTCCTCATCTTCATCACATACAAGGATCTAATCATCACCCCAATGAACCACTTCAAAGCTACTGAGGGCTCTCTTGGTTGGGCATTCTTTAGGAAAGTGACCATAACCTTGGCATTGATAACATTTTTTGAGAGGCATGGTCTTTTTTTGTGTGGTTTCGGGTGCTTTTCCTTTGTCAAGTATGGAGGTTTCGTTTTGAGAGGGTGGTTAATTGATTTTGACACCGGTTGGGGTTTGTAGAGGGATGTTTTGGCGGATGGTTTGGTGGTTGTCGCCTTCCCCTTACCCAATTTCTCAACCCTTAAAGCCAAGTTGACGGCTTCATCAAAGGACCATACTTGTTGCATTCTAACCCTATGAGCAATCTTAGTATCTAAACCCTCAACAAACCTAGCAATCTTCTGTTCGGGCTTTTCATTGAGTTCACATTGCAAAGTAATTTGTTCAAAGTCTCTAAGATATGAGTCAAGTGGTTGTTGGTCTTGTTTAAGTAGTGCGAGCTTAATGAGAATGTCTCGAGTGTACTCTTTAGGTATAAACTTCTCATTAAGATTCTTATTCATCTTTAACCAAGACTTAATAGGTTCCTTACCATCCCTTTTTCTCTGATTTTTTAAGTTCTCATACCAAAGGGAAGCATAGCAACTTTCAAAGCTTTTTCAAGATTGAAACTTTAAAAACTTTGCCATCGGAATAACCTTTAAACTCAAAGACTCTTTCAATGTTCCTAAACCAATCTAATAAATCCTCGGGGTTTAAACTACCATGAAAATCAGGAATCTCTACCTTTAAGTCTTTGTTGGGCTCTTCTTGAAATGCCTCGGCCATGGATTTCTCCGACTCTGAAAACGCCTCTTCCTCACGGCCACTATCAGCTCGTCCTCCTCCCATGAGGCCACGGCCTCTACCCCTGCCTCTAGGTGGTTGGCCTCTTCCTCTTGGTGGTGTTGGAATATTAGCCATGATAGCATTGAAAGAATCTAGCAACAAATCACATTTTTCAGAAAATTGAGTAACTTGTGTTTCAATTCCAGCAAGCCTTTCTTCACTCATGGTTGTTTTTTGTGTTTTTAATGTGGTTAGGGTATAATGAACTCACAAAGAAAGGCTTTTTTTTTAACCAAAGCTCTGATAGCCAATTTGAAGTAAAACATAAAAGACTCAAAAATTGGACAGAAATATGCAAGAAAACAGCTGCTCAAATGCTAAGAATTGAGTGAATGGGATATGAATTAAACCAAGTACAAAGCCAAGGTTTAAGACTAAGAAATTGTTCAAGCACCTAGAAATGAACTCACTCAACCCCTAGCACTCAGCAAAGGAGGGATTTCTTGTACTAAGCAAAGAATTTAAGAGAGAAAAGGTAGGTTTTCACTTGTATTAAGGTTCAATCAAATCCGAAGTTCTCTTGTGTCTACCATGGTTTATATAGACCAAGGCTTACAATATTGACCCTTGATTACAAGTTACATCTAAGGAATACAAAATGAGCAGCTAAAGGACGTAAAACCGGCAGCCAAGGTACTTACATAATGCTGAAATAGAAAATGACATAAAGCAAAGAAAAGCCAAAGTAAACTAATATTCCAATCTTCCTTGTTTGTTAGCTCAACTTCTTATTTATGATTATATGGACTGATTGGAGGCCTTGGAGAACCGTGTAAGGCTCTTTTGCAGCTCCTAAAACTCTCTTGAGTTTTGTTGGATCAAAAGAGGAAAGATTGATAGCGACATTTTCCTCATTGTTCAAAACCGGGTCCCCTTGTACCTTTGCTTTAGTTCTTCAAATAATTTCTCAACGATAGCCCTTGGAGATAAAAGATCCTACACAAAAATGTCCCAAACTCACCTAAAATAAGTATTCGGACGGTTGGAGGCACGACTTCTTAAACGGATTTCGTGGTAGACGTTAAATTAGCATAAGGTCCAAAACCGGGTGAATTAGCAACTTTCTCGGTTTATTTCTTTTCACTAGTATCCTTTGACCCATGGACTAAGGCCTAGTCAAGAGTGCCTTGTGGTGTGATGAATCCTTGGCTGCCATTTATTCCAAGGTGACCCTTGATGCTATGCGACCGTCTTTACACTTCTATCAGCATGTTTTGTCAACAAAAAGGGGATGGGCACAAAAATGTCAAAATGAGTTCAAGTTATCAAATGTCAAATGTTTGCAATTGCATCAAATAAAATGAGGAGCACAAATAGACTCCTATGCTTTAATAGAAGTGCCGTTGCTACAAATGGGGTTACTTTGAAAAATGAAAAGAGTTGAAAATGCCAAACATTAAAAAAATGGCACAATGTTCTTGATTGTCAAATGTTCAAAAATGGGGGAAAAATAAACCCAAAATTAAACTACCATCATGAAATTCTTATACTTGGAATCCCATTTATCCTTTGATGATCCTACTTTGTTGCATGGTGGAGAGGGGGCTACCCTTCTTCTTGTCTAGGCAAGAGGGTGAATTACGCGATCCTACAGCGTTTCTAACACGATAGGGAATCGACTCTTGACAAAGGAATTTAAGGATTGTGGATAAAGGTACCCTAGTTTAACTCAACTTGGAGGTGACTTGTTTGTATCCTCTTAGGTTTAGTAACTAGGAGAACCAATATCTATGATGAAGTGTGTGCCCTTGAATTACTTCCCTAGTAGGTAATTTCCGCCACTTAGATGAGGAAAGTGGCTATTCTTTTTGTAGATGCATCCCTCACTTGTTTTTATGTGCTTAGATGATAGGATGCATCTGTAACACCCCCTCATACCAAGGTATCTTACCAAGGACTACCCTAGCATGAAAGGCTGTTACCATCTCGGTTGCCCGATGTAAGTATATATCAAAAGCAACAATCCAAAAACACATTTATTAAAGTATAAAGAGTTAACGATTACATAAAACTCGGTCGACTCAAAAATAAAAGTATAAGGTCTCAATACAACTGAAATCAAAGACAACTAAACTTGTAACAACGGAAGCTAGACTCAATTGATAACTCCCCATGACTGTCCCATAGCTAAACATCTGCATTACCTGTCATAATCTGCTCACCATCCCCGAATGGATCACCGCAGGTTTTACAAAACAACAACACGGGCTCAGTACCGTTCAATCAAGATAAGACAAACACATAATGTAACCGGCTGATCATCCTCCATCCCCGGTCTCCCGATCTCACACAGTAACCGACTACACACCGAAGTGTGTAGCCCTGCCAGATTACCCATCGCAACAGGTAATCCTCGCCGCCAGTGGGTGACCACAGCCCATCCCCACCTAGTCCGGCTCTTCAACGAGCGACTAACAATCCCTGTCCCTTAATGTGCACATCCCCTCCCGTGACGGGTTCTACAGAGGGCGAACTAGGGTGTGAAGCCACTCCCGCAAGTGACTCTACCACAATCACACACACAGCATCACAGCTGTCATAACACCACCACCGTCACAACACAACCACACCAACATCGTCACCACAACACCCAACCTCCGATGATCAGCAGATAACAACAATTATAAAACATATGCAATCTCAATTAATTAACAGTACTGAGTAGGAGAAATCCTACCTTTTCGCAATCCGCTATGCTGCAATCAATCATATAGTTGCACAACAATTACCATATCGTCACCTACAACAAATATAATCCACAATCAACTCACATATGATGAACAAACCCTAAACCCCCAAATCACAAATTGGGGCAAAACCCTAAAAGACAACCTATTAGCAGATTACAACGAACTAGAGACTTACCCATTAAATTGAGACAAGAGACGGAAGTGTAGACTTGCGACCGATCAATTAGCCTTGAGAATGGTTAGGGTGATTAGAGAGAGACGTGAGCGTCGTTTAGTTTTGGTAAAATGTTTCAGAAACCGTAAAAGTATAATTTATAATAATCTCTAATCACCTTAACCAAATCGCCGAATTAAACCTGTCAGACCGGATACTCCGTCGAGTATAAAGTATACTCCGCCGAGTACCCTCTACTCGGTTGAGTATTACCCATACTCGGCCGAGTATTCCTGGGCAGAAGCCAAACAGAATACCCAACACACTTTACTCGAACCGAGTAGGCCATACTTGGTCGAGTACTAGCCTATAAAATCCATGGTATTACAGTCTTCCCCCCTTTAAAAAGAACTTCGTCCCCGAAGTTTCAACCTAACCTATAACACATGGACACCTAACACTAACTCCACCAACCATGCTACTA
Organism: Silene latifolia; assembly: GCF_048544455.1. Classification (NCBI taxonomy): domain Eukaryota; kingdom Viridiplantae; phylum Streptophyta; class Magnoliopsida; order Caryophyllales; family Caryophyllaceae; genus Silene; species Silene latifolia. The sequence goes on from NC_133534.1 coordinate 85,652,993, forward strand.
CGTAACAAATCCTCTCGATATAAACTCCATAATATTATCGAATAACCACAATATAATGTTGTCAACTTTGTCTCACTTCCATAACACTCACTAGCAACTCAATACCAATACAATCCACAAAATAAGATCAACCATCTAAACGGAATGTTACATTCTACCATCCTTAAAATGAACTTCGTCCTTGAAGTTTACTCACACACATAAACATCCTCACACAATCCGTTACTCTCACTCATAAACATCATACTACTACGAGCACTGCCATTACCTATAATAAAATCGGCAATCACACAAATCCATCCTTATTCTGCACCAACACTCAAACTTCCAATTGCAACCTGTATGACCATCAAACTCTCTTGTCGCATCCTACTCCTCTTAAGATAAATGTTACATCCTCGTAACTCACTAATACTAGGTCCTTTGCTATACCTGTTGGAATATGCGTCCTCCGACAATAATGCGATCACAACTATCGATCATGATGATCTTATGTTTAAGTCTCATTTTAAGAATACAATTGGGAAGTAATATTTTACTGTCAACTGGTCCACACATATCGGTAATGATTGGTTGACTAGAGTTTGACATTACTATCGTGCGACGGTGGTGATCAGTTGATCCCCTTAGGTCATACCTAAAGGGTAACACTCTTAATTGATTATTTAATTGATCGTATGACGATAAAGGTTAATTAAATTGCTTAAAATTGACGGACGATTTTGGAAGTAATATTTACGTGTCTCATTGTAATTTCATTAAATAAGATACGGTCTAAGTAATCGAATTGTTTTATTGCTTAGATGAAATTATCGTTTACGGAAACAATTGAACTGCATGAATAATTTATTATAAATACAAGATGTTGTAATTTAAAATTGGTAAAATGTTTTGGTACAAGTAATTGTGAATTACTAAGTCGATATTGTACATGACGTATTTTATTAATACATTGATTTTTAATACGTTAAAAATACATGACAATTTTACATGACTTGTGACATGTGACAAATTAACAAATTGACAAAGATAAAATGGAATCCATTTTATCCCATATGGACCGAATAATGGAGGTAGTATGGTGTTTAAATTATGTTTAATTAATTGAGTGGAAATTACATGATTACACTACCAACACCTAGCCTTGCATGCCTATTTCTTGATTAGAGAATTAAGCCCATGCATTGGATCCCCAATCCCTCCTTCCACCGGTTTTTGAAAGACTAAATAGAGAGTTTTTCTCTATCATTTTTATTCATTCACAATTCACATGATTTCTAGTGTAAGAAATCAAAAACTCTCTAAGAAAAACTAGAGAAATAAAAACTCCAATATCTTCCTCTCTTGGCCGAAATACAAGAGATAAAAACATTAGTTTTGGGTCAATTTTATTAAGATTAATATTCTTCTAGTATAAATAATATTAGTCTTTTAGGAGGTTATCTTGTGTATAATTCCTTGGGAGAGATTCTAACCTTGAATCTTTGTTTATCCATTTTAGGAGAGCTCAAGAACAAGTAAGAAGGAGATCTTACATGTGCCCTTTGATCCCAAATTTCCAATGTAAGAATGATGATTTCTTATATATATTTTCTTATGTTTGCATGCATAAGATCTAATTAATTTTATGACTAGATTAAATTGAAACATATATGAATATGTTGAGTATAATGAGATATAGTTTCCTAACAAGCGGTATCAAGAGCCTTAGGTTGTTTGCATGCAAATCGGTTATAGTTTTTCCGAGTTATACGATTAACATATAAAACATATAAATTTGTGTTTATTATGATATATCACGAAATCAATTATGCATGTTAAAGTTTCTGGTCATAAAATGTATTTAGGATATTTTGGTTATTTTATGGATTTTTATTGTTCATTTTATATAATAATAGCATTAAAATGTGATTTTATGATAAAAATGTCATTTTTGGACTAAAATTAGCTAAACTTTGATTTTTCCAGTGGTTTTTGGATATGTTTTCACATATATTATTTTTAGATGACCTTTAAAGTTTCATAATTTTATGAGTTCTTATGCTCGAAATATGGATTTTTCATGATAAAATCGAATTTAAATGATAAAATAGGTTAATATGAGAAATATTTCGAATCTGGTCATTGAAATTTAGTATGTTGTCACATGCTATTTTACAAGATGTGTGTAAAATAATAGGCTATAATGAATTCTTTATGCATGATTTATGAATTTTTGATGAAAAATAACATAAATAGTGACTTTAATTAGTGAATAATTGCTAAAACATACTTCATGACTAAGGAAAACATCACATGTTGCATTTTACTACCTATTTCATATCTAAAATCGAAAAGTTGATAAATATAAATTTTCTCATATTTTTATGATAATATTTGATATATCCGATAAACCGCAACATTGTTTTTCCTCGATGAATTTCGAAATTTTTAACCTAAGTTTTTGAATATTATGAGTGTCATGGTATTTTTCCAGAATGTTCATGAGTTTAAATTTCAAATTTTGAATTTATTTGAAATTTTTATGATTTATTTGAAGTTTATGGCTTTTATTGTAATTTTAAGTCCTTTTATGAACAATATTAAGAGATATAAAGTTAATTATAGTCAATATGTTAGTGGAGACTAATTTTGAGTCCTAATATGGTTAGGGTAATTAAATATTACATAAATGTGATTTTATGTAATTTATTGTGATTTTAAAAGGTTGAATCACGCAAATCCGTAAAAACCGTTTAATATACGATATTGGCTCCTTAAAGGCGATTTAGCATAAAATTGGGCATGTTCATACATATTATAATGCTGCATTTTATTTATGATTGTCATAATTTTATTTTATGTAATTTTTGAATTATGTAATTTTTTACTTAGTATGGCCTTAGTTTTTAATTGCTTTTACCCGAAATGTATAGGAATATCGATTCGGTTGTAAGTTTTTTTGTGATCTCGTATCACCGTTTTGTAATTTAATAGATTTATTTTTATCTTAATTACAAATGTATAATAGGAAATTATGTAATTTGTTATGTAATTTATTTATTTCGGAGATCCTTGAAGACGGTGTCACTCGAGAAGACGATCCATTAAAGACGGTGTTACCTCGAGATGCGTGCTAAAACCGAAGTTCAAGGGACCAATGGAATTGGTTTTCGAATTTGTAATAGTTTATTAGATTTACTATTTTCGGAAGGCCATACTAGGATTTAATTTATGCTTTGCATTTTGTTTATATGTCGCATGCATCGCTAAATCGCCATAACTAAAACATGCATTATCATTTTAATCGAGTTTAGCGACCGTGTCAATTACAATTATCGTAGTTCACCGCTTTAGTTCACTTAAAACGTGATAGATATTAAATTGACATGACCTCTCGCTAAAAATAAACAATTGAGACATAGCCTTACCAAAAAGTAGAAATCATGAAAACCTATTTCGTGAGAGAGTGCACTCGGCCACACCGGGGTACAAACCTTGTTACGTAGGGGAAGTGGGTGATAAATGTCTATCCACCGAATTTGTATTAATGAGGGATATTTCGGCACACCGTGCCCTAAGTTGATATGAGTTTGGATCATGGACACATTTATTCGAAATTTGGGTTGAACTCAACGAAAGTATTCACGACGATTTCCGGATGTGTTTCGGGCTAGAGATAAATATTTGAAGGAAAACTAGATCTATATACTTACATATTCATATATGTGTTACAAATTAATTTGTCATAAAATTAATAAAGGTCTTATACATGCAAACATTAAAGCAAAATAAGGAAGAAACATTATTCTTACATTGTATTTTCGGTTCAAATGGGCACAAAAGAAATCTCCTTTTCTTGTGTTCTTGAGCTTTCCTTTTGGATGAACAAAAGATCAAAGTGTAGGATCTCTCCCAAGGAATATTACCCAAAGCTTACTTTTAATTAAAATTAATATTATAGGAACTAGTACAATATTAATCTTGTAGAAAAATGACCCAAAAATATTATAAACTCTTAATATTTTCAGTTATGGGAGAGAAGAAGAAGAGAGATTTTTGTCTCTCTAAAAATCTTATTTTAGGATGAGTAAAAGAATGAATAATCACTAACTTGCTTCTTAGTGAATATTATGCATAATAATAAGAAAACTCTCAAGGATTTTCTCTTCCCAAAACCGGTGGGAGTGGAGGAACAAAAGAGCCAATGCATACCCTAGTTGTTCTTCACAATGAACCATAGGCATGCAAAGCTAGTTTTAGTAGGTAATTATATTGTTTACCACTAATAAGAACAACTTAATATTTGCCTAATATTCCTCCAATTTTCGGCACATAGGATAATATGGGTTCCATATTATTTTTGTCAATTGTCAATATGTCACATGTCATATGTAACATAAATTTGTAATGTATTTTTAACATATTAAAAATCAACGTATTAATAAAAATACGTCATATACAATAATTGACTTAGTAATTCATAATTACTTGTACCAAAATATTTCACCAATTTATAAATCGTATTTATAATAATTCATTCAAATTTAATTGTTTCCTTAAACAATAATTTCATCTGAGCAATGATACAATTCGATTACTTAGACCGTATCTCATTTAATCACATTACAATGTGATACGTAAATTTTACTTCCAAATTCGTCCGTCAATTTTGAAGTAATTTAATTAACTCGTAACATTATACGATTAATTAAATGATCAATTAAGAGTGTTGCCCTATAGGTATGACCTAGGGGGCCAACTGATCACCACCGTCGCACGACAGTAATTTCAAATTCTAGTCAGCCAATCATTACCGATATATGTTGACCAGTTGACAGTAAAAATACTTCCCAATTGTATTCTTTAAAATGAGATTTAATAATGATATTTAAATCATGTGATCGCACTATTGTTGAGGACACATTTCCCAACAATCTCCCACTTGTCCTCGACAAGTGTGCGTCACCGATTCTCTTGTCCTATTACTATCTCCCACTCAATGCAAGGTGTATTTTAGGTCGTACTTGCAAGTGATCATATCGAGAGTGGTTTCCTCGATCTGGAGAATAACTGATTGACCGGACTTATCTATCATAGATACTTTCCGAGCGTGGCCACGCATTTCCAGTTCATTACTCCTCGAGTGGCCCTGAGATATTGTTATAACCCTGACTAGGGGTGGACAATTCCTATCGCACTCATTCCCTTCGACTAGCCACAACCATCATAACCCAAAATATGCCCATTTGACCCGATTTACGAAGGTCGTAGTAACACAAATCAAAGTTAATCTGAAACTGTGCCATCTTAGGTGAATAGTCTTTAGTCAAAAAAATCGACTCATTTGAATACTATAGTAGCTCTCGCCACGACCAGGCTATATAAATTTGCCAGAACTCTATAAGCGGTCATTAGGCCCGATAAAATGTTCCTAACAGTCTGCCTATGTGATCGACTAGTCATCTCATATGACTCTATGGCACTTGAACTTGCCATCAATCGCATCACACTCTAGTCACTTCGAGACGTCACCTCATATAAGTAACTATGGGCAAATACAATGTTAATCCGTGTTCACTTTAACGGGGTTCAATTGTCTCTACAACCCGTTTGGATGTAACAATGTATAAATTAAAGATAAAAGACAAATGTGATTATGAACATGAACAAAAACAACACTTTTATTTCATTTCAAAATCTAACAAAAACTTGGTACACGTTTAAGTCTCATGGACGTAACATGTCCATCATGCTTAGCCTGCGATAAAGGCTTGGTGAGCGGATCGGCTATGTTGTCATCCGTCCCAACCTTACAAATCGCAATTTCCTTTCTTTCAATGAAATCTCTTATTACATGATATTTTCTAAGTACATGTCTAGATCTATTACTAGACTTTGGCTCCTTAGCTTGGAAGATCGTCCCACTATTATCACAATAGAGAGTGATGGGATCATTGGTGGTAGGTACTACTTTTAGACCTTCCGTGAATTGCCTGATCCAAACAGCTTCCTTAGTTGTTTCTGATGCTGCGATGTACTCGGCCTCCGTTGTAGAATCCGCGGTTACAGTTTCCTTGAAGCTTCTCCAGCTTACGGCACCACCATTGAGCATAAAAACGAGACCAGCTTGTGATTTCAAGTCATCTCTATCTGTTTGAAAACTTGAGTCCGTGTATCCATTAACACGCAACTCAGTGTCACCTCCAAACACTAGGATAAAATCCTTAGTTCTTCTCAAGTACTTAAGGATGTTCTTGACTGCAATCCAGTGACTCTCACCTGGATTTCCTTGATATCTACACGTCATGCTCAAGGCATACGAGACATCAGGACGTGTGCATATCATGGCATACATGAATGATCCAACAGCGGAAGCATAAGGGATCAATTTCATGCGTTCGGCATCATGGGGTTCGGAGGGAGATTGAGTCTTGCTCAAAATCGTCCCGGTTACCATAGGTACCAAACCCCTTTTGGATTTGTCCATGCTGAACCGTCGAAGAATCTTATCAACATAAGACTCTTGACTTAGTGCCAATATCGTCTTGGATCTATCTCTATGGATCCGGATACCTAATATGCGTTGTGCCTCTCCTAAATCCTTCATTTGGAAGTGGTTACCTAACCACTTCTTAACAGAAGACAACATTGGAATATCATTTCCAATGAGTAGTATGTCATCGACATACAAGATTAGGAACACAACATTCCTCCCACTAAATTTCATGTATAAACATGGTTCCTCAACACTTCAAGTGAAACCATTTTCCTTTATAACATGATTGAATCGATGATTCCAACTTCTAGATGCTTGCTTAAGACCATAAATGGATCTCTTAAGCTTGCACACTTTGTTAGGATTTTTAGAATCAACAAAACCTTCGGGTTGTATCATGTACACCTCCTCTTCTAAATGCCCTTTTAGAAAAGCGGTTTTGACATCCATTTGCCATATTTCATAATCATGAAATGCGGCAATCGCTAACAAAATCCGTATGGATCTTAGCATGGCTACGGGGGCGAAGGTCTCGTCATAATGGAGACCTTGGACTTGGGTAAATCCTTTTGCCACTAGCCTAGCTTTGTAGACATCATCATGTCCTTCTATGCCATTTTTGACTTTGAATATCCATTTGCATTGAAGGGGTCTTGCCCCTTTAGGCAAATCTACCAAGTCCCAAACTTGGTTTTCATGCATAGAATCCATTTCGGACTTCATGGCTTCAAGCCATAAGGAGGAATTTGGACTAGAGATTGCGGCCTTGTAGGTGGCGGGCTCGTCACTTTCTATAAGCAACACATCGAGTGTTCCATCTTCCTCGATAAGTCCCACATATCGATCGGGATGGCGAATTACTCGACCCGTCCTTCTTAGTGGAGGAGGTACAACCGCGTTAGACGACGAAGGAACATCTTCTTGCGTCTCTATCTCGGTTTGTGGCTCTTGAACTTCGTTAAGTTCAAAATTTCTCCCACTCTGTCTCTTAGAAATAAAGTCTCTTTCTAAGAAGACAGCCTCGCAAGACACAAACACTTTGTTATCTTGAGGTTTGTAGAAGTAGTATCCTCGAGAATTCGAGGGGTAACCTACAAAGGTGCATTTTTCGGATCTTGGGGCAAGCTTGTTGTCATTCTTGGTCTTGACGTAAGCATCACATCCCCAAATTTTCATGTAGGATAGATTAGGAACTCTTCCTTTCCACATTTCAAATGGAGTTTTTCCGGTGGCCTTTGTGGGACTATTATTCAAAGATATAATTGCGGTTTGAATCGCAAATCCCCAAAACGAGTTTGGTAAATCGGTTTGACTCATAATTGATCGAACCATATCAAGTAGGGTTCGATTTCTCCTTTCGGCAACACCATTGAGTTGTGGTGTTCCGGGTGGAGAAAGTTGTGATATAATACCACAACCTTTCAAGTGTGAATCGAATTCAAGGCTAAGATATTCTCCACCACGATCGGAACGTAGTGCTTTTATCTTTTTGTCCAATTGGTTCTCTACTTTGTTTTGAAATTCCTTGAATTTCTCAAACGCTTCACTCTTATGTTTCATTAAATAGACATACCCATGTCTACTCAAATCATCGGTGAAGGTTATAAAGTAGTCATAATTACCACGAGCGGTGATACTCATTTGTCCACATACATCGGTGTGTATGAGTCCCAATAGCTCACTAGCTCGTGTCCTTTTACCACTAAAAGGATTACGAGTCATTTTGCCAAGTAAGCAATATTCGCATGTACCATATGATTGATAATCAAATGGTGTAATCACATTAGTTGAAATTAATCTTCTGATGCGATTCTCGTTTATGTGACCTAATCGACAATGCCAAATGAACGCTTCACTTGGGTCACTTGATTTGAGTTTCTTTGATTGAATGTTATAGATATCATTAGTTGGATTTGAGGTCTCTAAAATGTAAATGCCATTGATAGAGGAAGCTTGGCCTATAACCAAGTCGTTCCTAGAAATAGTACAATGAATGTTCTTAATGACAAAACAAAAACCGTCCATGTCTAGCATGGCGATTGAAATAATGTTTTTAGAGAGTGTAGGCACATAAAAACAATTATGCAAATACAACTCAAATCCATTAGGCAAAGCTAAAACATAAGTTCCTTTCGATTCGGCCGCTACCCGAGCTCCATTTCCAAGGCGTAGATCCACATCTCCCTTGCTAAGCCTCTCCACATCTCTTAAACCCTGTCAATGATTACAAAGGTGAGAACCACAACCGGTATCTAGTACCCATGTCGTAATGGAAGTATAATTTATATCAATAACATAAATTTCTTTAGGAATTGTACCTTTTGGAGTGATGAGTCCTTCCCTTATATTTCGCAAATATACGGGACAATTCCTAAGCCAATGTCCCATGCCATAGCAATAATGGCACTCATCATTAACTTGCTTGAAGTTTTTGATTTTCTTTCCTTTCTTCTTGAACCTTTTGCCCTTTGAAGCAAGAACTTGATTGCTTGAGCTCCCACTAGCTTTGGCATCTTTATCTTCCAGAGACAAAGACCCTATAGATTGTATGAGGTAGTCTTCCTGAGACGGACTCACACGAGGTCTAGTAGTAATAGATGGATTAGAAGAAGTGATGAAGTTAAGGTTTCCATCCGAACCTATCCCAAAATGAAGTTCTCTAGTTGTGTCGAAATCATTGTTGGAGCAAACGTCGTCAAAAACATTGTGGTAAGACTCAATAGTTATTGGTGCGGTAGCATTTGTTGGATTCATTGTAAAGAACTACAAATATGGAGGAAAAGGAAATATTAACATTTGTCTTTTTAAATCATACTTGTAAAAATTGACAAGATATGAACATTTAAATAGTGACCTCTACCCCAACTATTATAAATGATTCCAAGACCCAAATTCATATCAACTTAGGCACGGGATAGCCGATGGAACCCTTATTAATATAACTCGGTGGATTAACTTTTAATCGATTCTACTTTTAGAACTCTTGGTCGATAAAATTACTCTAATATTTATCTATAGCCCGGAACACATGCGACTACGGTCACGAATACTTCCGTTGAGGTCAACCCAAATTTCGAATAAATGTGTCCATGATCCAAATTCACATTAATTTGGGCACGGGATGGCCGATGAAACCCTCATCAACACGAATTCGGTGGATAGACATTCATCACCCACTTCCCCTACGTAACAAGGTTTGTACCCCGGGATGGCCGAGTGCACTCCCTCGCGAAATAGGTTTTCATGGTTTCTACTATTTGGTAAGGCTATGTCTCAATTAATTGTTTTAGCGAGAGGTCATGTCAATTTATTATCTATCACGTTTTAAGTGAACTAAAGCGGTGAACTACGATAATTTTAATTGACACGGTCGATAAACTCGATAAAATAAGGATGCATGTTTTAGTTATGGCGATTTAGCGATGCATGCGACATAAAATAAAATGCAAGCATAAAAATAAATAAATCCTAGTATGGCCTTTCCTAAAATAGAAAAACTATTTAACTATTACAAATTCGGAAACCAAATCCATTGGTCCCTTGAACTTCGGTTGTGGCACGCATCTCGAGGTAACACCGTCTTTATGTATCGCCATTCTTGAAGAAATCCGTCTTTGGGAACTCCGGAATGAATAAAATTACATAATAAATTACATAATTTCCTATTATACATTTGTAACTAAAATAAAATAAATCTATTAAATTACAAAACGGTGATACGAGATCACAATAAAATTACAACCGAATCGATATTCCCATACATTTCGGGAAATACCAATTAAAATCTAAGGCCATACTAAGTAAAATTAAATAATTCAAAAATTACATAAATTAAAATTATGACAATCATAAAGAAAATGCAGCATTATAATATGTATGAACATGCTCAATTTTATGCTAAATCGCCTTTAATTAGCCAATATCGTATATTACTCGGTTTTTACGGATTTGCGTGATTTCAACATTTTATAATCACAAAAATTACATAAATTCATATTTATGCATAAGTTAATTACCCTAACCTCTTAGGACTCAAAATATAGTCTTCACTAATAATTTGACCATAATTAACTCATATTTATAAAATTGTTCATTAATGGACTAAAAATTACAAAAATAGGCTATAAACTTCAAATAAATCACAAAATTTCAAATAAATTCAAAATTTAAAATTTAACTCATGAACATTCTGGAAAAATACCATGACACTCATAATGTTCAAAATCTTAGGTCAAAAATTTCGAAATTTTTCCGGAAAAACAATGTTGCGGTTAATCGGTTTTTAATAAAATAATCATTAAAACATGAGAAAAATTTTATTCATCAACTTTTCAATTTTAGATCTGAAAAAGATAATAAAATGCAACATTAGACATTTTTCCTTAGTCATATATTATGTTTTATTAATTTTTCACTAATAATGTCACTATTTATGCTATTTTTCTTCAAAAATCCATAAATCATGCAAAAAGACTTCACTATAGCCCATTATTTTACACACATCTTGTAAAATTGCATGTGACAACATATTAAATTTCTATTACCAGATTCGAAATTTAACTCATATTAACCTATTTTTCACCTAAATCTGAATTTAATAATGAAAAATCCATTTTTCGAGCATAACAAGTCCAAAAATTATGAAAATTTACAGGTTATCTCAAAATAATATATGTGACAACATATCCAAAAATCACTAGAAAATTCGAAGTATAGTTAATTTTAGCCCGAAAATGACATTTTTACTCATAAAATCATATTTAAATGCCATTATTGTATAATATAAACAATAAAAATCCGTAAATATAACCAAAATATCCTAAAACATTTTAGGACCAGAAATTTTAACATGCATGAATTAATTTCGTGATATATCATAATAACACAAATTTTACAAGTTTTATATGTTAATCTTTATAACTCGGAAAAACTTTTAACCGATTTGCATGCAAACAACCATGGCTCTTGATACCGATTGAAGGAAAATTAGATCTATATACTTACATATTCATATATGTGTTACAAATTAATTTGTCATAAAATTAATAAAGGTCTTATGCATGCAAACATTAAAGCAAAATAAGGAAGAAACATTATTCTTACATTGTATTTTCGGTTCAAATGGGCACAAAAGAAATCTCCTTTTCTTTTGTTCTTGAGCTTTCCTTTTGGATGAACAAAAGATCCAAGTGTAGGATCTCTCCCAAGGAATAATACCCAAAGCTTACTCTTAATTAAAATTAATATTATAGGAACTAGTACAATATTAATCTTGTAGAAAAATGACCCAAAAATATTATAAACTCTTAATATTTTCGGTTATGGGAGAGAAGAAGAAGAGAGATTTTTGTCTCTCTAGAAATCTTATTTTAGGATGAGTAAAAGAATGAATAATCACTAACTTGCTTCTTAGTGAATATTATGCAAAATAATAAGAAAAATCTCAAGGATTTTCTCTTCCCAAAACCGGTGGGAGTGGAGGAACAAAAGAGCCAATGCATCCCCTAGTTGTTCTTCACAATGAACCATAGGCATGCAAAGCTAGTTTTAGTAGGTAATTATATTGTTTACCACTAATAAGAACAACTTAATATTTGCCTAATATTCCTCCAATTTTCGGCACATAGGATAATATGGGTTCCATATTATTTTTGTCAATTGTCAATATGTCACATGTCATATGTAACATAAATTTGTAATGTATTTTTAACATATTAAAAATCAACGTATTAATAAAAATACGTCATATACAATAATTGACTTAGTAATTCATAGTTACTTGTACCAAAATATTTCACCAATTTATAAATCGTATTTATAATAATTCATTCAAATTTAATTGTTTCCTTAAACAATAATTTCATTTGAGCAATGATACAATTCGATTACTCAGACCGTATCTCATTTAATCACATTACAATGTGATACGTAAATTTTACTTCCAAAATCGTCCGTCAATTTTCAAGTAATTTAATTAACTCGTAACATTATACCATTAATTAAATGATCAATTAAGAGTGTTGCCCTATAGGTATGACCTAGGGGGTCAACTGATCACCACCGTTGCACGACAGTAATGTCAAACTCTAGTCAACCAATCATTACCGATATATGTTGACCAGTTGACAGTAAAAATACTTCCCAATTGTAATCTTTAAAATGAGATTTAATAATGATATTTAAATCATGTGATCGCATTATTGTTGAGGACACATTTCCCAACAATATTAATGTAATTTTATCGACTAAGAGTTCTAAAAGTAGAATCGATTAAAAGGTTAATCCGCCGAGTTATGTTAATAAAGGGTATTTCGGCACACCGTGCCCTAAGTTAATATGAATTTGGGTCTTGGAATCATTTATTATAGTTGGGTAGAGGTCACTATATAAATGTTCATATTTTCTTAATTTATTTACAAGTATGATATTAAAAAGACAAATGTTAATATTTCCTTTTCCTCCATACTTGTAGTTCATTACAATGAATCCATCAAACGCTACTACACCGATAACTATTGAGTCTTGCCACAATGTTTTTGACGACGTTTGCTTCAACAATGATTTCGACACGACTAGAGAACTTCATTTTGGGATTGGTTCGGATGGAAACCTAAACTTCATCACTTCTTCTAAACCTCCTACAAGATCTCTTGTGAGCCGGTCTCAGGAAGACCGCCTCATAAAATCTATAGGATCTTTGTCCTTGGAAGATAAAGATGCCAAAACTAGTGGGAGCTCAAGCAATCAAGTTCTTGCTTCAAAGGGCAAAAGGTTCAAGAAGAAGGGAAAGAAAGGGAAAAACTTCAAGCAAGTTGAAGATGAGTGCCATTATTGCTATGGCATGGGACATTGGCTTAGGAATTGTCCCGTATATTTGCGAAATATAAGGGAAGGAATCATCGTTCCAAAAGGTAAAATTCCTAAGAAAATTTATGTTATTGATATAAATTATACTTCCACTACGAAAGGGGTACTGGATACCGGTTGTGGTTCTCACCTTTGTAATCATTTACAGGGTTTAAGAGACGTGATGAGGCTTAGCAAAGGAGATGTGGATCTACGCCTTGGAAATGGAGCTCGAGTAGCGGCCGAATCCAAAGGAACTTATTTATTAGCTTTTCCTAATGGATTTGAGTTGTATTTACATAATTGTTTTTATGTGCGTACACTCTCTAAAAACATTATTTCTATCGCTATGTTAGACATGGACGGATTTTGTTTTGTCATTAAGAACAATCGTTGTACTATTTCGAGAAACGACTTGGTTATAGGCCATGCTTCTTCCATTAATGGCATTTACATTTTAGAAACCTCGAATCCGACTAATGATATCTATAACATTCAATCAAAGAAACTCGAATCAAGTGACCCAAATGAATCGTTCATTTGGCATTGTCGATTAGGTCACACAAACGAGAATCGCATCAAAAGATAAATTTCGACTAATGTGATTACACCATTTGATTTTCAATCATATAGAACATGCGAATATTGCCTTCTTGGCAAAATGACTCGAAATCCTTTTTGTGGTAAAGGGACACGAGCAAGTGAACTATCGGGACTCATACATACCGATGTATGTGGACCAATGAGTATCACCGCTCGTGGAAATTATGACTACTTCATAACCTTCACCGATGACTTGAGTAGATATGGGTATATCTATTTAATGAAGCATAAAAGTGAAGCTTTTGAGAAATTCAAGGAGTTTCAAAACGAAGTAGAAAACCAATTGAACAAAAGGATAAAGGCACTACGATCCGATCGTGGTGGAGAATATCTTAGCCTTGAATTCGATTCACACTTGAAAGGTTGTGGTATTATATCACAACATACTCTATCCGGAACACCACAACTCAATGGTGTTGCCAAAAGGAGAAATCGAACCCTACTTGATATGGTTCGATCCATGATGAGTCAAACCGAGTTACCGAACTCGTTTTGGGGATTTGCGATTCAACCCGCAATAAAATCTTTGAACGTAAGTCCAACCAAAGCAACTGAAAAGACTCTATATGAGATATGGAGAGGAAAGGTTCCAGTTCTATCCCATATGAAAATTTGGGGTTGTGATGCTTATGTCAAAATTAAATATGACAATAAGTTGGCACCACGATCCGAAAAATGCATTTTTGTAGGTTATCCCATGGCCTCACGAGGCTATTACTTCTATAAGCCTCAAGAAAACAAAGTGTTTGTGTCTCGAGATGCTGTCTTCCTAGAAATTGATTTTATTTCTAGGGGACAGAGTGGGAGAAATTTTTAACTTGATGAAGTTCAAGAGCCACAAACCGAGGTAGAGACGCAAGAAGATGTTCCTTCGTCGTCTAGCGCGGTTGTCCCTCCTCCTCTTAGAAGAACGGGCCGAGTTATTCGCCATCCCGATCGATATGTGGGACTTATCGAAGAAGATGGAACACTCGATGTGTTGCTTTTGGAAAGTGACGAGCCCGCCACCTACAAGGCCGCAATCTCTAGTCCTAATTCCTCCTTATGGCTTGAAGCCATGAAGTCCGAAATGGATTCTATGCATGAAAACCAAGTTTGGAACTTGGTAGATTTGCCTAAAGGGCAAGACCTCTTCAATGCAAATGGATTTTCAAACTCATGAATGGCATAGAAGGACATGATGTTGTCTACAAAGCTAGGCTAGTGGCAAAAGGATTTACCCAAGTCCAAGGTCTCCATTATGATGAGACCTTCGCCCCCGTAGCCATGCTAAGATCCATACGGATTTTGTTAGCGATTGCCGCATTTTATGATTATTAAATATGGCAAATGGATGTCAAAACCGCTTTTCTAAATGGGTATTTAGAAGAGGAAGTGTACATGATACAACCCGAAGGTTTTGTTGATTCTAAGAATCCTAACAAAGTGTGCAAACTTAAGAGATCCATTTATGGTCTAAAGCAAGCATCTAGAAGTTGGAATCATCGATTCGATCATGTTATAAAAGAGAATGGTTTCACTCGAAGTGTTGAGGAACCATCTTTATATATGAAATTTAGTGGGAGGAATGTTGTGTTCCTAATCTTGTATGTCGATGACATACTACTCATTGGAAATGATATTCCGATGTTATCTTCTGTTAAGAAGTGGTTAGGTAACCACTTCCAAATGAAGGATTTAGGAGAGGCACAACGCATATTAGGTATCCGGATCCATAGAGATAGATCCAAGAGGATATTGGCACTAAGTCAAGAGTCTTATGTTGATAAGATTCTTCGACGGTTCAGCATGGACAAATCAAAAAGGGGATTGGTACCTATGGTAACTGGGACCATACTGAGCAAGTCTCAATCTCCCTCTGAACCCCATGATGTTGAACGCATGAAGTTGATCCCTTATGCTTCCGCTGTTGGATCAATCATGTACGCCATGATATGCACACGTCCTGATGTCCCGTATGCCTTGAGCATGACAAGTAGATATCAAGGAAATCCAGGTGAGAGTCACTAGATAGCCGTCAAGAACATCCTTAAGTACTTGAGAAGGACTAAGGATTCTATCTTAGTGTTTGGAGGAGACACCGAGCTCCGTGATAATGGTTACACGGACTCAAGTTTCCAAACGGATAGAGATGACATGAAATCACAAGCTGGTTTCGTTTTCATGCTCAATGGTGGTGTCGTTAGCTGGAGAAGCTTCAAGGAAGCTGTGACTTCGGATTCAACAACGGAGGCTGAGTACATTGCAGCATCAGAAGCTACCAAGGAAGATGTGTGGATCAGCCAATTCACGGAAGGTCTAAGAGTAGTACCTACCGCCAATGATCCCATCACTCTCTATTGTGGTAATAGTGGGACGATCTTCTAAGCTAAAAAGCCTAAGTCTAGTAATAGGTCTAGACATGTACTTAGAAAATATCATGTAATTAGAGATTTCATTGATAGAAAGGAGATTGCGATATGTAAGGTTGGGACGGATGACAACATTGCTGATCCGCTCACCAAGCCTTTATCGCAGGCCAAGCATGATGGACATGTTGCGTCCATGGGACTTAAACGTGTACCAAGTTTTTGTTAGATTTTGAAATGATATAAAAGTGTTGTTTTTATTCATGTTCATAATAACATTTGTCTTTTATCTTTTCTTTATACATTGATACATCCAAACGGGTTGTAGTGACAAATTGAACCCCGTTAAAGTGAAAACGGATTAACATAGTATTCGCCCATAGTCACTTGTATAAGGTGACGTCTTGAAGTGACTAGAGTGTGATGCGATTAATTGTAAGTTCAAGTGCCATGGAGTCATGTGTGATGACTAGTCGATCACATAGGCAGACTGTTAGTAACATCTTGTCGGGCCTTATGACCGCTTATAGAGTTCTGGCAAATTTATATAGCCTGGTCGTGGCGAGAGCTACTATAGTATTCTAATGAGTCGATTCTTTTGACTAAAGACTGTTCGCCTAAGACTGCAGAATTTCATATTAACTTTGATTTGTGTTACTACGACCTTCGTAAATGGGGTCAAATGGGCATATTTTGGGTTATGATGGATGTGGCTAGTCGAAGGGAATGAGTGCGATATGAATTGTCCACCCCTAGTCAGTGTTATAAAACATATCAGGGCCACTCGAGGAGTAATGAACTGGAAATGCGTGGCCACGCTCGGAAGATATCTATGGTAGATAAATCCGGTCAATCAGTTATTCTCCAGATCGAGGAAACCACTCTCGATATGATCACTTGCAAGTACGACCTGAAAGACACCTTGCATTGAGTGGGAGATAGTAATAGGACAAGAGAATTGGTGATGCACACTTATCGAGGACAAGTGGGAGATTGTTGGAATATGTGTCCTCCGACAATAATGCGATCACAACTGTCGATCATGATGATCACATGTTTAAGTCTCATTTTAAGAATACAATTGGGAAGTAATATTTTACTGTCAACTGGTCCACACATATCGGTAATGATTGGTTGACTAGAGTTTGACATTACTGTCGTGCGACGGTGGTGATCAGTTGATCTCCTTAGGTCATACCTAAAGGGTAACACTCTTAATTGATTATTTAATTGATCGTATGACGATACGGGTTAATTAAATTGCTTAAAATTGACGGACGATTTTGAACGTAATATTTACGTGTCTCATTGTAATTTGATTAAATAAGATACGGTCTAAGTAATCGAATTGTTTTATTGCTTAGATGAAATTATCGTTTACGGAAACAATTGAACTAAATGAATAATTTATTATAAATACAAGATGTTGTAATTTATAATTGGTAAAATGTTTTGGTACAAGTAATTGTGAATTACTAAGTCGATTTTGTACATGAAGTATTTTATTAATACGTTGATTTTTAATACGTTAAAAATACATGACAATTTTACATGACTTGTGACATGTGACAAACTGACAAATTGACAAAGATAAAATGGAATCCATTTTATCCCATATGGACCGAAATATGGAGGTAGTATGGTGTTTAAATTATGTTTAATTAATTGAGTGGAAACAACATGATTACACTACCAACACCTAGCCTTGCATGCCTATTTCTTGATTACAGAATTAAGCCCATGCATTGGCTCCCCAATCCCTCCTTCCACCGGTTTTTGAAAGACCAAATAGAGAGTTTTTCTCTGGCATTTTTATTCATTCACAATTCACATGATTTCTAGTGTAAGAAATCAAAAACTCTCTAAGAAAAACTAGATACATAAAAACTCCAATATCTTCCTCTCTTGGCCGAAATACAAGAGATAAAAACATTATTTTTGGGTCAAATTTATTAAGATTAATATTGTTCTAGTATAAATAATATTAGTCTTTTAGGAGGTTATCTTGGGTATAATTCCTTGAGAGAGATTCTATCCTTGAATCTTTGTTCATCCATTTTAGGAGAGCTCAAGAACAAGTAAGAAGGAGATCTTACTTGTGCCCTTTGATCCCAAATTTCCAATGTAAGAATGTTGATTTCTTATATATATTTACTTATGTTTGCATGCATAAGATCTAATTAATTTTATGACTAAATTAAATTGAAACATATATGAATATGTTGAGTATAATGAGATATAGATTCCTAACAATACCTCCCATAATCCTCATTACTACTGCATGACAACCATTCCTATATCCAGGACTCTCTTTCTTTAACAGTTCTCGTGCCTCCAATTATTCTGCACTCCCGTAACATATATCATAAAATCCTCGGTATGACCACTACTCCATCTCTTCTACATTACCACAACTCGACATACCTCTATATACATATACACTCAACTTCACAATCCTCAAGTGTTTCACATACTTACATTAGCTTCTCAAGTTCATCTTCTTTATTACCACTACTCCCTTAACTTGACGTGATACTAAGTCCTAAAACTCCGTACTCTCTGTCCCAAGGAAAGGTGCTAAACCACTTGTAGTTTCAAGTTCAATACCACACATGTTCCACAATTTCTTTTCACAACTATGTCCACCAATGACTCATCTAACACAATATCAAAAGCACTCCAACAACCTCTCACAACGGTGTCCCATTAACAGAATATTACTATGCCATGACATCAACAACACCATACCCAACTCTCTCTCATACCATACTCTATTCTCACTCCTAAGCTGACACTGGTAAGAAACATCAGGAAACAACACAACGGTCTACATGCCCCGACCGGCACTGACAAGAAATATCAGTAAACAAACAACAATCGATGACAATACGAAAATACTCGAATCACAACACGAATTACCGTGCCCAGTGCACAACACCACATAAATAGTCATTCCAACTCTTACAATCTCATAATACTGACTCAGCACAACTTCCTTGACCACAAGACTGTCTTAAAACTACTCTACCAGATCACGACGCAACACATTAGACGGGATCACAAATACCAACCTTATGAATATTATCCATACCATGACTATTGAGACCGGAACCTCACACCATCACTTACAGATATCATACATACACATATAAGTATAACATATGACACGGAACACACACATAACGACTCGTAACTATCACGCCACACCATTACACGTGAGGCCAGGACCTCACACAAAGTTTTACACACCTCATGGACCCATAATCGAATCTAACTAGGCAATCCTGACCACGTAAATTACCACTTGACAATGAATACCTCTCACCCCGACTTAACTCAGGTGCCTTTCATCACATATCCTCTCATACACGCAATTATCACCCCTCCGGCAAATGTAGTCATAATATTATTGCTCAACTTCCAGCGAGCACCTCATATATCTACATCTTATACTCCCTCACAACCAAACATACTAATCACCTCCACAAGATCAACCTCATTAGGACAGCTAACATCATCCTCAACCACTAGTGACAATACTATGACGCCAACATCCTTCATGTGATTACTCTCTTACTATCACTTCTTAGTATAACAATCTGTTTCCTCCCTTTGGTTATCATCCCAAATAACGAACATTCAATCCATCAACAAAATCTACCTCAACATTATTCCCAATTCTATCCTTTATCATATCGTTACCTAACTCTCCACCAAAATCTCAGATCGTGCAAACACTCTACCAGCTTCTTATTCCCTTAATACCTCGAAACTCACGGCTAACATGTAGTCTTGCTCTCCTATATAACTATTAACTCACACCCTCTAGTGAGGCTATCGTACATATCCATAATTTCCTACCTTCATGCTCCTTAACTCCGGTCAACGTTCTCTCAACTTACTTCAATCCCTCTTTCCCCTTTTACTCAATAACACCAATTAATAATTCATCTCCTTTCTCTTTCTACCTAACTCTTTAGTAATCCGATTACCTTCTTGTTACTCCACAACCCAAATTCCAGTAATTCATATCGATATCTTCTCTTTATTTCTTATCACTTATCTCCTCCCATCATACTATTCACCCGCACTTGTTACCATCAAGTCTACACACTAACGGTTATTCTTCAATAAGCCGTTCTCCATGTCGTATCCCTAGGAAACCAAAAATTCATCTCATACCGTTAATTGTCCAAATAATTACACACTAGGCTCACCTCTTGGTATTCCAAATTCCCAAATCAACCAATGTCTACTCATCGCGACATAACTTGACCTCACTATACAGTATTCGTTTCCATCTCTCTATAGTGACCTTTTATAACCTATATCCTTTAGCAACTCAATCCAAACCGTCTCCCTCCATAAATCCTTACACATCCAAATATGCCACAATTCGTATCCCTCATCTGAATCTTTCATTCTCACGTTTCTTTACACTTACATCACCCTTGCCCATATACACTTACTTTTATATTACTCAACCCACGACTATATCACTCATTATATCTCATAAAACATGCTCCTTGTCTCGACTAGCTCATCATTCTACTCTGTTCTTGTTCCACTATCCCTCACAACCACATATAACTCATGTCCTTTATATCCAACACCTATCCCTCATACATCGGCATCCTCCCTATCATAGCATTTGGTAACTTACGTATCAAGACCGTCACATATATAAAAGAATACGTTAAGACTCAAAACAAACGTGTGCACATACCCCACGACTCAAAACAAATGTAAGAACATAGCCACCGACTTAAAAATTAAGGTGAAAATATAGAAACCGACTCAAAATAGCCGCCCACTGAGGTACTCGGTCGAGTACATAGCATACTAGGTCGAGTACAGGATACTCGGTCGAGTTACTATATTACTCGGCCGAGTTTTCGACTCCAGAAGCGAACGTAATTATCACAGAGGATTACTCGGTCGAGTATTATAAATACTCGGCCGAGTAGCCCTTACTCGGTCGAGTAGCCCTTACTCGGTCGAGTATTACTTTACTCGGTCGAGTAACAACACGATTCTCAGCATCATCCAGTTTTCGTAAAACAGTCATATCTCACTCGTTACTTGGTCGTTTTGGGCGTGTGACCTATCATTAGAATCGTAAGAAGACAAGCTATCACCTCAATTTGGAATCACAGCCATATAATTTCTAGAACTCGACTTATGACAGTTTTAAGACAACCCTTCCGTAATCGATCTTCGTACAAATCAAATTTTCTAAACCCGAACAATTTGAACATGCATAAGGCAACAACAACAACTCAATACTTCAAGAAAGCAGTACATAATTGAAATCTTATCATACTCACATTAAAATTAAATACATCATTCATTTATATATATATATATAGACGCATGACGTTAATCACATGCTACTACCAACAACCAAACATTAACATCATCATAATCTTATACACATGTACCACTACCCTTATGAAAGCCACATATTAAACAGGTAACATGCTCAACATATTTCATGCTCAAGATCTATCGTATACGAATTCGTAATTCACCTTTCATGTTTTATTATGTTCCAACATTTAACATGCCAACATATTCAATGCTCAAAGTTTAACATCAACAATCCTCAATACATCTTTCAACCACTATCACATTCCACTTCTTTCATCATTCCATCCAATCATGCACAAGATTCAAACTATAGGTATCAAACACACATGACTCAAACATAGAACAGTTTCCCCCCATGCGACCGGCTTGAGATCGTAAGGGCCTTAGTGCGACTCCGGGACGTCTCCCAAGTCCTTGCGGTAGCTCCAAACAACTCTCCCCGGGGTCATTTTATTCAGACTCCCTAAGTTCATTGGGTTCATTAGTTTTAGGTGCCCGAATCGTCGGCTCTGATACCACTTGTAACACCCCCTCATACCAAGGTACCTTACCAAGGACTACCCTAGCATGAAAGGTTGTTACCATCTCGGTTGCCAGATGCAAGTATATATCAAAAGCAACAATCCAAAAACACATTTATTAAAGTATAAGGAGTTAGCGATTACATAAAACTCGGTCGACTCAAAAATAAAAGTATAAGGTCTCAATACAATTGAAACCAAAGACAACTAAACTGGTAACAACGGAAGCTAGACTCAAGTGATGACTCCCCATGACTGTCCCATGGCTAAACATCTGCATTACCTGTCATAATCTGGTCACCATCCCCGAATGGATCACCGCAGGTTTTACAAAACAACAACACGGGGTCAGTACCGTTCAATCAAGATAAGACAAACACATAATGTAACCGGCTGATCATCCTCTATCCCCGGTCTCCCGATCTCACACAATAACCAACTACACACCAAAATGTGTAGCCCTGCCAGATTACCCATCGCAACAGGTAAGCCTCGCCGCCAGTGGGTGACCGCAGCCCATCCCCACCTAGTCCATCTCTTCAACGAGCGACTAACCATCCCTATCCCTTAATATGCACATCCCCTCCCGTGACGGGTTCCACGGAGGGCAAACTAGGGTGTGAAGCCTCTCCCGCAAGTGACTCCACCATAATCACACACAGCATCACAGCTGTCACAACACCACAACCGTCACAACCGTCACAACACAACCACACCAACATCGTCACCACAACACCCAACCTCCGATGATCAGCAGATAACAACAATTATAAAACATATGCAATCTCAATCAATTAACAGTACTGAGTAGGAGAAACCCTACCTTTTCGCAATCCGCTATGCTGCAATCAGTCATATAGTTGCACAACAATTACCACATCATCACCTAAAACAATTATAATCCACAATCACCATACATATGATGAACAAACCCTAAACCCCCAAATCACAAATAGGGGCAAAACCCTAAAAGACAACCTATTAGCAGATTACAACGAACTAGAGACTTACCCATTAAATTAAGACAAGAGACGGAAGTGTAGACTTGCGACCGATCAATTAGGCTTGAGAATGGTTAGGGTGATTAGAGAGAGAAGTGAGCGTCGTTTAGTTTTGGTAAAATGATTCAGAAACCGTAAAAGTATAATTTATAATAATCGGCCGAGTACCCTCTACTCGGTCGAGTATTACCCATACTCGGCCGAGTATTCCTGGACAGAAGCAAAACAGAATACCCAACACACTTTACTCGAACCGAGTAGGCCATACTCGGTCGAGTACTTGCCTATAAAATCCATAGTATTACAGCATCGCCATTTTGGCAAGCCCCACCTTGCCTTGCAAGAAGGCATATTACCTCATAGGTGTCTTGTTGTGAGTTGAAGGGCGCAGTGAGACCCACTAATTGTATAACATCGGCTAGTAGTATTAATAAGGGTCATAGTTTTAGTCACCTCTTTACTCAGGACGAGCAAAGGTTTGGTTTGGGGATATTTGATGTGACTCGTATTTGTACACATTTAGTCCCCGAACTAGCCTCGTTCCTATGCTTTCTTGCTTGTATTAGGGTCAATTCTATATTAAGCTTCCTACTTTACATATTCTATGAGGTTTTGTGCCCTTGGTAGGGAAGGAGTGTTAGCCTTGCATGTACGGAGCAAAAACGGAGCTAAGTTGATCGCATTTAACGACCAAGCATCAAAGAGGAGACCTATACTAAAGCCCTAAGTAGATAGAAGAAATAAATGGGCAATGATGAAGGACCCCCAAGGCTTCTCAATCATCCCCACGAATTATGAAGCAGCCAAGTGAAGAAGAAGGAGATCTTCAAGGAGAGACGGGCGTCCCAAGCTCAGCCCGAGCGTCCTGATCAATAAGACGGACGTTCTAAGTCTCTGCCCGAGCGTCCCACAAACAGGACGGGTGAATTTCATTACAGCATGGGCGTCCAACAGGGACAGGTCGAGCGTCTACTTAAGGGACTTGCAAGGCGTTAATCTTCATCTTAGGGACTTAATTGTCATTTTAGCCCTAGTTAACCTAATGTTTGAACTTAGTATAAATACCTCATTGTATTAGGGGAATATATATCAATTTTTAATCAAGTCATTAGAGTAGATTAGAAATCAGTTATCTTAATTATATATTAATCCTTCCTTAATTATTATTGAAGAATTCTTAGATCTAGTTGGGTAATTGGAAGATTATTTGGGATTTTTTAAAGAATTGACAAGTCTTCATTCATCAATCAAGTTCTCTTCTATTATTCTTTCCTTTCCAATTGTTCGTCATAAGTTTGGTACAATTCCTTTACCCTTTGCTTAATTATTGTTGTTTTACTCGTCCATCATGTTTAGACTTGTTAATGGGATTGACACCCTTGTTAGCATGCTTTCCATGATCATGAGTGAGTAGTCTGCTAGCTAGGGTTAGTGGGGGATTAGGGGAGCTAATCATGGGGTAGATCTTCATTTAATAAGTTCATATTATTGCTTGCTTGTTGTAGTTGTAAGATTCATTAATCTCTTATTAGACACTTCTAATAACTATGTGTTTATTAGTTAAGTCATAAACTAAAAGGAACTTATGCATGCATAACAAAAATACAAAGTAAGAAGAAAAATCGATTATTCTTACAATGAGGGCCGAATGGTATTTACTAATTGGTCTCCTACCAAATTAGTCTTCTTAAAGAAAATACCAAATGCCAAAGAAAAACCTTAGATCCAATATAATGGTGGGATCTACTCCTTAAGGATTGTACCAAGGTAATCACCCTTAATCAAATTACTAATTTTGTTACTAGAAATTAGTATTTGTATCCTTAAATTATTACTAATATTATAAGATTACTACTTCTAGTAATAGAGAAATAATATTAGAGATTATGTGAGATTTTCTAGAGTGTTCACAACTAAAAACTAGATAGAGAAGTTCTTTTTTTTTTTTAAGTAAGAAACTTATATAAATTAATATTGTAAATTAGAAGAGAAAAACTCTTCTAATTCATTAGGGTGGTTGGGTAGGTTGGAGGGGAAGAGTGCCCAATGCCTTTGCTAGTTACTGTTCTCAAGAGTTTAGGCATGCAAACCTATCATTAGTAGGTTATGATGATGGCTTCCACGTAATTAAAATAACAAAGCACAATTAAACCCTATAATCCCAGATACACGGCTCACCCATTTAAAATGGGTCCATTTTAAGTTTGTCAAATGTCAATTTGTGTAGTGTGACATTTTGGTCGTGTTACTAGACATGTAATTTAAATAATGCATTTTTAACTTATTAAAAATCATTGTATAAATGAAATGTATCACATACAAAATTAACTTAGTAATTCACAATTACAATTACTTAAAATGGGTCATAGAATTATAAATCACAGGATAACAACTTGTATTTATAATAAACAATTCATTCTTATTGAATTGTTCCATAAACAATAAACAAACCTTAAGTAATAAAACAATTTAAATACTTAGTACGAATCTCATTTAATCGAATTACAATAAGATACGTATCATTACTCACAAAATCATTTGTTCTAATTTAAGGAATTAATTAACTTGTATCATCATACAATTAATCAATTAATCAATTAAGAGCGTTACCCTAGAGGTATGACCTTCAGGGATCAACTGATCACCACCGTCGTACGACAATAATGTCAAACTCTAGTTAGCCAATCATTACCGATTAATGTGGATCAGTTGAAAATAAAATATTACATTCCCTTTAGCATTCTTAATATGAGATATAAACATGTGATCGCATTATTGTCGAGGTCACATACTCCAACAGTAGTTTCAACTTATGCACATATTATGCTTAATGAAATGCTTGATTGACAACCTAGCATGAATCTCTTATCCATTCAAGAAGACTTGTAACACATAAACCAACTTAAGGCTTGTTAGACCATACAAATAGTTGAATAGGAAGAAATTAAGTCAACTTGTAGGTGTTGTAAAGTCTTGACCGACTCGGCTCTGAGACCTAAACCTTCCTACGAGTTGTAAGATATAAACTAACTCGACTCCACTACAACAATAATTTGCTTGCATCTATGAAACTTGTTTATGTGATCTCACCGTGATTGCCTTAAGAACCCATGACACCCTAGTGCCTTTTATCAATATTTTACATTCCCATTTACTTTACTTACTTTGTTTTTCCATTTCTTTACATTTACCTTGCCTAGTAGTTTAGATAATCATCTCAATCCATACTAAATTGTGACACCCTAAGGCATAACTACTTGTATTTGATAGCTTAATCCAATACCCGTCCCTTGGGATCCGACCTTTGCTTACCGCTCTACTAAGGGTAGTTCATGGAGACAATAAATATTTTTTGAGGGCGTACAACTACACAACCCATCAATTGCCTCTTTTGCTTTTTAGGCAGATGGATTTGTTACCTTTGACATGGTTTCCCGTTGTAGGGCATGGATGACCTGATGAGGACTTAGCCCCCCAGCTTTCACAGCACAGACCACTTTCCAGGGGCCGAGTGGTGAGGAGTTGCAGCTATGTCTGCCAGAGCCTGCGGTTCCCGAGGAGACCGATGTCGGCATGGAGTGGAGGTTGACAGTTTTGAGGGTGGGTTTCCAGTTTGAACCCTCTTTCTTGTTCGTATTTTGCCTCGAGTCTTGCTTTGTTGAAAGGTTTTTTTTTGTTGTTGTAGGTGTCGACCGTTAGTCATCAGGCGTTGTGGCAGACGGCTAACCGGTGGAGAGAACTTGCTGGTGACCTGGCTACGAGGGAGTCTCGGCTTGTGCAGGTGCCTTTTGTTGGTTGTTTTATGTGTTTTTGTGTTGCATTTCACGTTTAGATCTTAACGACATGTATTGTGTTGTGCAGAGTACTACGGATCCGGCGGAGCTTCCTTGGGTCCGTGATGAGTTGGACACGGCGAGGTCGACGGTTCAGGCACAGTAACTGGGACTCACCACCCGGGATCAACAGTTGAGGCGTCGTGAGGACGGGTTGCGGAGCCGGGATTGCTTCTCTTAGGGCTCGGTTGGCCGAGGCGGAGGAGCTTCGTATCACGATGGAGCAGGAGACTGACATGGCTGTCGCAACCCTATCAAAAATAAAACCGACTGGCTCTACTAATGTAGCAGAGCTAAGTCGGATATCGTATCCACAGGGAGGCGGTCACTATCTACTCGTTATTTGGTATGTCTAAAGTCACAAGACGGGGGGTTGAATTGTTTAAACTAAACTAGTAAAAGAAAGGGTAGAGAGAAAATAGAGAGAGATGCCAGGATGTCGGGTTATCATGGTGTTTCACAAATCAGCTAAAGGTAGGTCAGTCGATCTGATGTGAGAAGGGTAAAGGAAAGGTCCTTCCGGTCCGCTATCCGCCCTTAAATACTACTAGCTTAGCTTCAGCCCTAACTAGTGTAGTCTATTGATCATAACATGTCTAGTTCAGGGGTTTTTTTTGTTTTAGTGCAAATGGATGTTGCCTTTGACAGATCAAAGGACCTTTGAAACGGACAAGGTGCCGCAACTTAGACTTAATAAAACATGCAATTTCAAATCAGAACGTGTTTGAGGAACTTGACTTGAAAAGGGTTGAGGTGGTTGCTAGTTGTAAAACTAGGCTAGGTCGTTGGTTGCTATGGTTCAAGGGTAGTATTTCTTGGGTTGGTCTAGGTTGGTCGGGTTTGTAAAATCCTCCACGTCTAGGTCACTCAGTCTCACTGCGCCCCCCCCGAAAGTATTTTCTTGACCAGGCATAGCCCGGCCAAGTTGGGTTTGAATTTTACCCTCGGATCGACGGGTAATGGTGCTCGAACCGACTTGAGGACCAAGTCGCCCTCTTGGATGTTCTTGGGTTTGACCTTCTTGTTGAATGCCCGTTGTATACGTCGTTGGTATAGCTGGACATTGAGCAAGGCGTTGAGTCGTCATTCGTCTAGAAGGGTGAGTTGTTCGTACCTTCGACGGGTCCATTCCGCCTCAGGGACTTGACTCTCTAGTAGGATACGTAGAGAAGGGACCTCTAATTCTACCGGTTGAACCGCCTCCGTGCCATATGCTAGGTAGAAGGGTGTGGCACCTGTCGGTGTTCGAATGGAGGTTCGGTATCCCCACAGTGCGAATCGGAGTTTGCTCGGCCAATCGCGGTAGTTGTCTTGCATTTTCTTGATAATGGTGACAAGTGTTTTGTTAGCTGCCTCGACCGCTCCATTGGTTTGGGGACGGTAGGGGGATGATCGATGTCATTTGATTTTGTATTTGTCCAGCAAGGCCTGAGTTTCCACCCGGAAGTGAGAGCCTTGATCGCTGATGATTTCATAAGGTATCCCATATCGGTTGATGATGTTGTTTTGGATGAACTTGGCCACTTATTTGGCGGTCAAGATTGCGTATGACTGCGCTTCCACCCATTTGGTGAAGTAGTCGATGGCGACGAGGACGAAACAATGCCCTTTGGTGCCTACCGTGTTGACTTTCCTGATGATGTCGATGCCCCAGGTTGAGAAAGGCCAGGGCGAGGTCATTGTGTATAAAAGGGATGGCGGTATGTGTCGTATATTAGCGAATATTTGGCAATTGTGGCAATGCTCGACGTCGTTATGGCAATAAGTTTCAATGGTGGTCCAGTAGTAACCTAGCCGAATGATTTTTCGGGTAAGCATCATTGCGCTTATGTGAGGGCCACATTCTCCGTCGTTGACCTTTCCCATGACCTTTTTGGCTTTGTGATGGTCAATGCAAAGGAGGAGAATTCCTTGGGGTGTTCTTTTATAGAGTTGATTTTGGTTTATCACGAATTGTGATGCAAGTAAACGGATGGTTCTTTGTCCTCTTGGGTCAGAGTTGGGAGGGAATTCGTTTTTGGTTTTGTAGTTGAGGATGGCTTGGTACCAAGTTTCATCATGGCTTTCCTCGTCGTCGTTGATGGCACAAATGTGAGCTGGCTCGCTCCTTCTGTCGACACATAGGGGCATCGATGTCATGTCGTCAGGTATGTTGACGAGCGCGGCAAGTTTTTCCAGGGCATCAGCAAATTGATTTTCCTCTCGTGGCAAGTGGAAGTAGTCGATTTGGTCGAAGAACTCAGCCTCTTGATTGATCTTTGTTTGGTAGGGAGCTAGATTGTCACTTCTGATT
This sequence comes from Silene latifolia, assembly GCF_048544455.1. Classification (NCBI taxonomy): domain Eukaryota; kingdom Viridiplantae; phylum Streptophyta; class Magnoliopsida; order Caryophyllales; family Caryophyllaceae; genus Silene; species Silene latifolia. The sequence goes on from NC_133534.1 coordinate 85,682,286, forward strand.
TTCCATGACCCGGACACCTGATTAATGATGAGCGAGGAATCGCCGTGGATCCTCAGTCTCTTGATGCCGAGTGTGATGGCTGCTTGTAGGCCGATGAGGCATGCTTCATATTCAGCGGCATTGTTGGTGACGGCGAAGTCCAGTTTGACCGAGATTGGAACATGTTCTCCCTCTGGCGATATTAGAAGGATTCCTACCCCAAAGCCTCTCAGATTAGATGCACCGTCGAAGTATAGGTCCCATGCGTCGGAGTCGTCATAAAGGATGTCTTCGTAAGGAAGTGACCATGTGTCAGTCGTTAGATCCTCGTTGACGGGAATCTCTGCCAGGAAATCGACGACTGCTCTTCCCTTGATAACCTTGAGGGGTAAAAACTTGAGATCAAACTCGGACATCATAGGTGTCCACCTAGACAGCCTTCCGTTTAGTATGGGTTTTTCGAAGATATATATAATCGGGTCCATCTTAGAGTAGACGTGGACCGTGTAGCTGAGCATGTAATGCCGCAGCTTCTTTGTTGACCATACTATGGCAAGGTATGTCTTTTCCATTTGGGTGTACCTTGTCTCGTACTCGATGAACTTTTTGCTAATGTAGTAGATGGCTTGTTCTTCGTCGTTGACTGTTTGTGCTAGCATAGCTCCCATGGCCGTGTTGGTAACAGTCAGGTATAGGGAAAGAGGAATCCCCGGTTGAGGTGGCATGAGGACATGATGTTTGGATTGGATTTCCTTTATCCTGTCGAAGGCCTTTTGATAATCGTCGTCCCAGTCGGTGTGATCGGAGGCGCGAAGTTTCTTGAATATTGGTTCACAAATCATGGTGAGCTTGGCAATAAAGCGGCTAAAGTATTGGACTTGACCGATAAATGCCCGAATCTCCTTCTCGTTCCTAGGTCGGGGCATTTGTTGAAGGGCTTTGATTTTGATTGGATCAATCTCAATGCCTCTTTTGCTGACGACATGTCCCAAGAGTTTTCCGGAGGTGACCCCGAATGCACACTTCTGAGGATTTAGTCTCATGTTATACTTCCGCAGGCGAGCGATGAATTTTCGAAGGGCGTTGATGTGGCCGTCCCGTTCTCTTGATTTGACAATTATGTCATCGACATACACCTCTACCTCCTTGTGCATCATATCATGTAGGAGAGTGGTAGTGGTTCTTTGATAAGTAGCCCCGGCGTTGATGAGACCGAAGGGCATGACCGTGTAGAAGTATGTACCCCACTGTGTAGTGAACGCAGTCTTGTGCATGTCTTCCTCGACCATTTTAATCTGGTTGTACCCATCATACCTATCCATGAATGATAGGAGAGCATGTTCAGCAGTGTTGTCTACCAGAATGTCAACATGTGGCAAAGGTAAGTCGTCCTTTGGACTCGCCTTGTTCAGATCCCTGAAGTCGACCCAAACCCGAATTTTTCCGTCTTTATTTTGTACGGGCACAATGTTGGCCACCCAATCAGAGTATTCAGACACTTTGATAAAACCAGCCTTAAACTGTTTATCCACTTCTTCCTTGATTTTTAGGGCCCGTTCAGGACGCATCAGGCGTAGCTTCTACTTCACAGGTTTAGCTCCGGGCTTAATGTGTATCCGGTGCTCTGCAATTTCCATATCAACCCCAGGCATGTCTCTGTAGGACCAGGCGAATACATGCTTGTATTCGTGAAGGAGGTCAATGAATTGTGTTTTTCCGAGGGGTCAAGGGTTGTTCCTATCCTAAGTTCTTGAAGTGTGTTGTTGGTTCCTACGTTAATAGGTTCGATCTCCTCAATGATGGGGGTTCTGGTTTCCCGTTTGTCAAGTTCTTTGTCTAGGTGAGGTGGGTAGTCACTCAAGTTAAATTCCTTGTAGTCATTCAGAATTGCATTGCAGTTAAATTCAAACTAGTCATAAGCAAACTTAGCGTTCATTAAGTTAACACGAGCGAAAAGCTCGGAGAGGACAGACATCTCATGGTCGGTCAGAAGCGACGCAGCAAATGAGGTGGCCCCTGGAACAGGCTCCAGGTTGTCACCTTTCATGGGAGTGGGGGTGACCCTAGTAGACTCAGCCTCTACATCAGCCATAACCTTGTGATAAAATCGTGGGAAGGGGACCTTGACTGGGACATAAAGAGTGTTAGGAGCTATGGAACACTGTGACTCAGACTCAGACTCAGATTAAGATTCTTCTTCACTTCCCTCTTTGAACATAGGGCCTTCTCCAATTGTGATCTTGAGAATGCTGCATTGGCGATCTGTCCACTTGACGGTTTTCCTCCAGCCCTGTGTAGCTTTCTCCGGGTCAGTGTCGGAGATCAAGGGAGTTAGGTCAAACTGATTGTCCTTCAGGGCGATGTTGATGATGTCCTCATAGTCGAGGTGCTTGATGTTATCATCTCCAAAGAGGAGAGTGACAGCTTGCTGGTCATCACACATCCAATCAAACACAATTATAATTCTCAACAAACAACTAGTTAGTGGTAAGTCGAGGTCGATCCATGGGACGGTGTGCTTTGGGTTCTAAGTCTATCTATCTCAATTTATGCTAGTGTCACAATTGATGGGGTTTGTAGTTGTATACTAAACTAATAAAAGTAGTAAAGCAAACAATGAACTAAGAAATGTAAAAAAATGACTTAAAAGCATTAGGATGTCATGGGGTTACAGGGGATTTATGGTGTTGATCATACAAACATGTTTACAAAGTTGCAAGCAATTAATGTTGTAAAGGTACCGAGTTGGTTTATGTCTTACGGTTCATAGGAAGAGTTGGGTCCCGGAGCCGAATCGATTAGATTTTACAACACCTACAAGTCGACTTAATTTCCACCTATTCAACTTCTATGCATGGTCTAACAAGACTCCACAAGCTCGGAGTTTCGAAAAACACTCTCTTGGACAAGAGTATCTTGAGCGAGCACCTTTTGTCGACGCCCCATTTGGCTCATGAGCCTTTCGGGATAAATGAAGGAAGCAACCTTCAAACCCACCACCATCAAAGAACGAGAACTAGCAACCGGAGCAGGCAACCCCGTGAAGGACCTCAAGTGCCACCATGGAACCACCCACCGGATGTGAGGACCACTCTCCTCCACCAATATCGCGGTCCAATAGGCCTCGGTGGATGCAAAGCTATCCGAATACAACTTCTTCCTCATAGTAAGGTGACGAAAAGAATAAGTAGAAGAATCGACCGGAGTCTCTACATACCTTATCCTCTCCAATAGCCATACTTGGAGGATCCTTGGATATCCAAACGAAGGAGCTTCTCCACAAGAGCCCTTCTTTTCCAAAGCATGGATGATCTCGCGAAGCACCAACTATGATGGATCCCTACCATGCTCCATTTGCTCAAACACATGCACAAGGGTCATGCTACCATAGCATTTTTCCCCTCCTTCTTCAAGGCATCAACAAAGAGGTATGCATGGACATGGCAAAAGGCACGAGCCCTTCTCCTAGCCACCTCCGAGACATTGACATCCAACCGGTTTGAGAAAATGTTGATAAGAACCAACATATTCACGCCATGAGGAGCAAGGAGAAAGTTGACTTGACTTGTTAACAAGCCCAACATCGAACGGAACTTCTCCTTATAACACAACCGAGTAGGGGGAAGCACCGGAACACAACCCGGCCACCCACCATAGGCACCTACTTCTTCGGCAAGAGGACAAATTTCGCCTTTCGGGAAAACGAAAACATGATGTTTCGAATCCCAAAACCGAGAGCATGCTTCAAGAAATGAGGATTGCACCTTGACCTGACGAAGCACCAACAATTGACAAACTCCCATAACAACGAGTTGATACTTTTCGGGAGGTGACAAATCCCGACACCAAGGCCGCAACCTATTTTCGAAAGCATCCATAAATATTTTTGTGGAAGAAGAAGGAAGGTTTTTTTTTGTAGAGATGTTTTTCGTGTTTCGGATGATGAAACAATGAAGCACAAACATCCCTATTTATAACAAAACAATTAGCGCTTTTTTCCGAAAAAAGGTGAAGCCCCCTTCTATCGTCGGTGTACTCGCGCCTCTTTAGGCCGTTCCTCAGGATTTCCACCTTGAATTGTCCCTTTCAAGTTGTGTTTCTTCCTGACACCTCAAACCTCCCGCCATTGGACTCGCGCCTCTTCGGGCCTATCCATGATGTTTTGTGTTTTCTCACACTCATATTTCCTTATTTTCGCGTTTTACTAAATTCGACACGGTTTCCATGATGCAGCTTTAAATATACGGGTTTTCTCTTTTTTTTTAAAGGGGAAGGGCTAGGCCCCCCAATCCGCGACGGATCGTTTCCATGTCAATCGAAATTCCGAAAAATTTTCGCTTTTTCGCATTTTTCCACAAAAATGGAAAATCGATAAACACGACGTCAGTTTTCTTCAAAATCTCAAGCTCTCACAAATCCGAGTCTTGATCTCACAAAAATCAAATACGTTCGCAAAAATGTATTTTAAAATTCACCCTGACGGTTTGATTTTTAGTTTTTTGAGTTACAAATCAATTTCAACAATTTCAACGCAATTTAATTCGAAACACGAGTTAATTGCTCAAATTTCAAATCAATTTCTTTTTGAGAAATCCAAACGTGGGGGCTTGTCGCGAAATTTTCAAAATATCTTTTCAAATTTCAATTTGAACTTCGAGCCATCGTAGTTAATTTTGTTTTCAATCAAATGCTTTTTACGTGTTCACATTTATGCGTATGTGCTACCTGTTGCCTGTTTTTCTACACTAACGATGCAGGAACTAGTGCGAAGCAAGGGGAACTAATAGCCGACAATGCTTCTCCAAAACATAACACAAAAAAGCCAAAATTCACAAATAAACCACAATCCAAAAACACATATATACAAACCGCCTCACGCAAAACCTAAAAATGTACAGACGAGAGTCCAAAACACGGACAAACAACTACAACTACTGAAACACCTCCCGGTGTACCAGTCTCGGTCTCACAAGGAGTCGCGACCAAGGCAAACACCATCTCCTGCTCAGGCCCCCTCTCCGGAGAACTCTCCAACGTCTCGTGCTCCATCGTGACACGAAGCTCCTCCGCTGCAGCCTACTGAGCCCGGAGAGAGGCAACCTCCGCATCTCGGCTCCGCAACCCGTCCTCGCGACGCCTCAACTCCTGGTCTCGACTAATGATCCCCAACCCCTGGGCCTCAATCATCTACCTAGCTGTGTCCAACTCAGCCCGGACCCGAGCGAGGTCCGCCAGATCCGCAGTACCCTGCAAAACACAATACCGATCATTGAGCTCTAAAAATGTGAAATGCAACACAAATTACACGCAAATAGCCTACAAAAAGTACCTGAGCAACCCTAGACTCCCTCGCGGCCAGGTCACCAACAAGTGCCCTCCACCGGTTAGCCATCCGCCACAAAGCCTGATGTCTAGCGGTCGACACCTACAACCAGAAAGGTCCTTCAATACAACACAAGGCAAAACACAAATGAGGCGGAGTATTCAGATCAGAAACTCACCCTCAAAACAGTCAACCTCCACTCCATTCCAGCGTCCGTCACCTCAACGACCGCAGGCTCTGGCAGGCGCAGCTGTAGCTCCTCGCCCTTGAAAAGTGGTCTCTTCTGGGAAAACTGGGGGCTGGACCCTCATCAACGCATCGACCCCCTACAATTTATGTCCGCATCGAATGTAACAAACCCTCCTACCAAGAAGAGGCAATGAAAACAGCGATCAGAGGAAAACATACCTCGATCGGGTACTAGGCAAGCCTCGACAACCGAAAGGTGTCGTAGTCGGCCTCCCGCAACAACAGCTCCTCACCTCCCTGACTGTGAAGGTGCTCCTCAACCTCATCGGGTGTCGACTCCTGGAACAACACCCTAGGCGGGTCAACCGGTACCACGAAGGTCTGAGTAAGGCACTGACGAGCTAAACGCCTACCCGAGTACGAAACCGGCTCGATCGCCGTCTCGAGGTACAAACGCTGGGAGCTACGAGGTTGCAAACGCTCCCTGACAGGGGCCGGCACGTCTGTGTAGTGCTCCCAAGGCCACCCGATAAACTGCGCTTGAAAAAGGGCTGATCAACTAACTGGGAGCCTTCTAAGCTACCTAGTCATCCTATCTCTATCTGTTTCTACAAAGCAAAAGGGGTAAGAGACAAAAACTTACGTCAGCAACTCGGAGGGCGTTCACGCGGCGCCTGCAGTCCTCGTAAGTCGACTTAGTCGATTTCTTCCGAGGCAACGTCTAGGCCTTCACAGCAGGGTAGGTTGAACGAACACCACCAATAGTCCTCGAGCGTAGAGGGACGAAGTAACCGTACAACCAAGCCTGTAACCAAACACAGCAAACACAAATCAGCCAATTTTCCAAAAAATTGCCAAAATCAAACCGCAAATTAAAATCAAAATCAAAATCAAAATAAAACTCAACAAAAAACTACGAAAACGCTAGTACCTCCAAGATGAGGCCGGGACCAACCAAAGCTGGAGAACTACCATCTCCCATCGCCCCCGGGTGCACTGCACCGTGCAAGTACCGGTTAAAACTCGCCAGAGCCGGCGTAACCCAGTCAAACTGACCCAAATTACGTGGTGCCCAAGAAGTACCACAACCACAACCGCACCTCCTGCACGTCAGCCCTAGCCTCAGCCTCCGGAATCGCCAACGGCGCCGGAGCGTAGCCCACTGCTCTCCCCCTTAAGTGATCCCTCACATATGAGCTCGTGATCAAGTACGGAGTGATGTTAGAGTGCTCGGGCAAAGCACTACCAATTAAACCCGTAACCGCGGGGGAAGACAGTCTCTCCGGCATCTCTGGGAACTCAACTGGCGTCTCGCCACAAGGTAGGCCCGATATCATGGCGAAGTCCTCTAAGGTCACACCGACCTCCTCAAACTCCATGTGGAACGACGACGTCGTGTCCCAGTAACGGTCTAACATGGCCCGGATAAGACACAGGTTCGACCTAATCGAAGCCCTATGAATATCCCGCCAAGCAGCCACCAACGGCCCCAAAGCCGACCTCTCAATCAACGCCCCCGTACCGGCTCGGAGAACGTCGTAGAAACCCAGACATGTCGAGAAGCCTGAGAAAGTCCTCATGGTACCAATCTCTTGGAATCAAGAAAAATAAGTAACGTCAGAACAGCTATTCAGGTCTGAAATGTCAAAAACGACAAAAACTCGACCAAGCGGTAAAACTTACCAGGCCCTCGTGTGCACGATAGGAGAGGTGGGTGTCTAGCCGAAGCAACAAATGGCTAACGTCAAAACCCTCATCCCAAGCAGGCGCCGCCCGCAGGTTCAACCCCCGCGGGGCTGTAACCCGTCTAGCCTCCCAACCCGCGACGTGAACGTCGTCCTCAAGCGTCTCCGCCCTACGAGTCATCAGCCCACGAGACACCACACGACTGGGAGGAGGCCTCTCAATGACCCTAATGACGTGTTGCAACTCCCGTCAGGTCGGCCGAGGACCCCTCCTCCTAACAACCCTTTCCCCGCAAGTACCAGCCCCAGACCCTATCTGAGATCACCCAGCACCGGCAGTCTGAACAAGGGGCTCCTCTCGAGCCCTAACGGCTCCCTCAGCACCAACAACCCCAACAACGGGCACCTCACGAACCTCAACGGCTCTCTCAGCCCTAACGACCTCCTCGGCGGGCTCGTACTCCTCAGAAGCGTCCTCTACTACCACCTCAGGTGCACTAGCCGGCCCAGTCCCAAACAGGTCCTCCAAAGTCTCAGCAATGAACCCAGTAGGCCCCGAACACTCCCCTGTAATCAAAGAACAAACAAAAACGTCAGCCGAAATTTCGGCATTACGACGGCACAAAATGGAGAAATTCAAATAAAAACCTGCAAAACAAAACAAGGGCAATCCCGCCCGAACTCAACCTAATAAAACAATTCACAAAAACCGCACAAGAAATAACTCGCCCTTCTTTTCAAGCAAAAGACGAGTCAAAACAACAACAACAACAACAACAACAACAACGGCACCTCGAGACCTAGACAAGGTCCGCCAATAACCAATATATTCCCGAGACCTAGACAAGGTCCGCCAATAGCCAATAAACGGGTGGCAATAGCACCACAACTTAGGTGTCGGGTCGGAGACGTGGCCATCAAGGCCGAACTAGCACACACGGTTGCCGGGGCACTAAAGGCTACGCGCTCCACTCGGGTGGGATTCAGATAGGCGACCAACAACATAATCTCATGAGAGTTGAGCTTACTCGCATCCTTCATGTCATAAAGTAAACAAGTTAGAGCTCGGAGGAAGATCTTCAAAGTAACATGCTGAACATCATTAATTAACATATTACTTGAAGTAGGAGCACGTCTACCGGTAAAACAAGGCATGTAGCTGCTGGTCCATGGTCAAGAGAAAGTTGGTGTTCATCAGACGGAACTCTACGGTCTTCGCTACCACATCATAAGCAAAGGAACTCATAAACTCTACGGTCATAATAGGATAGGAGTTCTTCCTAAGATGATATAACCCCGCCAAACCCACGGTCTCAAAGATGTGCCTCACATCAACCTCTATCTTCAGGTCATCCAAAATACCTGTGTCGATGCACCTAGTGGGTCTCATACGATGACTCATAAACTCAAGAAAAGCATCTCTTTGCTTAAAATCAGCAAAGACTACGGTAGGGTACTCAGGAACCAGTGGAACAGTAGGCCCCTGACTCCCCTCCCCTCTCTCAGGCTCAGCGGCTCTCGACCTCTTGCTCTCGCGGGTTGTAGATGCGGCTCTTGGCATCTGTTTCAACATGTTTTTAGCCACACACATCGGGTTTTACGTAATCAAAGTGAAATTCCAAAGATTCATGTGAAGAAAAGTGTCAACTAAAGTAAAACTTTTAAGACAAAACAAGAATTTTCTAATTCACTTTACCCTCATAATTTCATAAAAGACCGTTTTCAAAGTTCCAAAACACCAAGTTTTCACAATTGCTAGGACTATTGAGATCTTAACCCCTCAAAATAAACTTCACAAAAAGATTATTATTACAACGATTTGGGCAAAATTTAATTTTGGCGCACTTTTAAGACGAAATTTTTGATGAAATTAACCAAAATAAAACACCAAAAATGATACTACTAACATTCGTTACTCTATTTCCCCCTTTAGATATGCAAAAGATGAGCAAAAATCAAATTTTTAGAGCAAACCCTAGAAATTGCGGTCCACACACACTCATAAATTGGTTTGATTTTGCAATTTCTAGCATCAACAACAACGATTTAAGGTGATTCTTATCAAAATACAACAACTATAAAGCAAAACTTTGGGTGTAAAATGAATTTTTCAGAAAAATCAACACTTTCACATACTACTAATTGATTAAAACAAAGAAAAGGAGTATCAATCTTACCTTGAATGAGTTTCAAATAGATTGAGTGAAAGAACAAGGAGGATTCAGGATGAATCAATCACAAATTACCTAAAGATTTAAGAGAAGAAGGTTTAAGAGAATTTTAGGGTTTTGAATGATAGGAAAATAAGAAAAGAATGAAGGAAAAAGAGACTATGAGTCCCGATATAACCCGTGTACTGTAGCGCACTTACTCGATCGTGTGACTCGGGTACTCGATCGTGTAACGTCTACTCGATCGTGTTAGGGTTACTCGATCGATTTCCCGCTGGCAGAATAAGCAACGATTCTGTTTTTCCAACGATTCTGATCAAGTGACCCTACTACTAGATCGAGTAAGGCCTACTCGGTCGTGTAGGCACTCATAGTCGGTCGAGTAAGATTAAAGCAAGGACAAAGATTATGAATTCGATTAATCGTTCTTGCAAAACAACAATTCGTTCGGAGGCTAGGGTATACTTGAAACTTGTCACTGATTATTTCCATCCGATTACTATCCATTAACATTAACTTGCATATAACACGTTTACTACAACCGAACATTACATATCCCATTCGACCATATTCCAAACATCTTACGATGCAATCCAACAATGACATACTTAAACTCACACACACACACACACACACACACACACACACACACACACACACACACACACACACACACACACACACACACACACACACACACACACACACACACACACACACACACATATATATAGGGTAAGAACCACTAATATAATGAGAACTGTGAGAACCACCAACAGCTATTAGATGTCTAATAACACGGATGACGGATATTAACTCAGCAAAAACTAAAATCAAACGCACATCGTAAAACTGCATACCAAATTACGTTTTCTGTCCAATTTCTCTCTCTCTCTCTCTCTCTCTCTATTCCCATCATAAAACTGCTTCCTCAAATTGAAGAATAAGCTTCAATATTCTACTGCTTTCTTCATTAATGGAGACGAAAATCGAAGCATATTTCACCATACATCAAAATTCAATGAGGTTTGTTTAATTTCTCTACTAATTTCCCTTAATTTCGACTTTGTGTGTTTCGAATTTGTTATTTTGTTAACAAATTAGGGTTGAGGAATTGTTGATTCGAGTTTATATACATATAATTGGCGTACATTATTGAAATTGAACGCTCATGTATGTCTGCTCGCTAGCAACTGGACACGTAATTGAAATTCGAGTTTGAAATCACTACATCATGAAATTGGGAATTTAATTGATTGAAATCATGAAATTGGGAATTCAATATTGTGAACTCAGTAGTCTAAATCTGTTTGTAGCATGTTAGCTTGAGAATAGGAAGAAAACAAGAGTTTGTGTAAGAAGAAAACAAGAAAGAATTGAAGGAATAAAAATGTGGAGGAGGATGATTGTAACAAACATTCCAATAACAACAATACTTTTAGTAGTAGTATTTTTAGGATTAATCTCTGCCCTTCTTGTAATACCCGCCCTTTCTAGGGACCCTTTGACCATCGTTGACTGACCTTGGGAGCGGGAATGGTCTTAGAGTTAAGTGCCGAGGTCATCTAGAGTTGAGTTGAAAGAGTGGTACTCGATAGAGTAGAGGCTACTCGATCGAGTAGCTAGGTTACTCGATCGAGTAGGGGGTTACTCGATCGAGTAGGTTGGGTACTCGATCGAGTGCCCAGTTTCCAGCGGGGGTTATATATCGCGTTTTGTTAAATCCGCAAATCACTTCCGCCACTTTCCTCCTATCCTTCAGCCGCCTCTTTCCCTTCCCTTCACTTCAAAACCTCCATGGATGCCTTTTGAAGATTCTTGAGCCTTAGGAGAGCGTCTCTTGAGTCGGGTAGCGGTCTCTTGCTGAGTTTCCCCTATTAGGTATGTCATATTCATCGTCCGTACCTCTGCTTCTATAGTTAGGGTTTTGCTTGTAGTAATAGATGTTCGCATAATGGTAATAGGCTTTGCTTGGTTGCTGGATGTGTTATCGGTCGGCATGGATTGGTTGCGGTCGCTTAAAGGTAGGTTCGCCTACTCAGTTTCTGTTGACGGTCTAGTGTGTCGGTTGTTGTGGTAGTGTTGTGCTTGTTTGTTATAGTATTTGTTTGTGTTGTGACTGCGGTGGTGAACGTTGTTGATGATTCTCGAGATGCGTTCTCGGCTGAGTGGGGTCACTTGCGGGAGTGGCTTCACGCCCTAGTTTCGCCCTTCGTGGAACCCGCCACGGGAGGGGATGTGCACATTAATGGACAGGGTTGTCGCTCGTACGATGAGCGGGGCTTAGGTGGGAACGGCTGCGGTCCCCCACTGGCAGGGCTGGTCCAGTGGACAGTCAGTGACAGAGTTGGTTTGGTTGTGGTGACTGTGATTGGAATTGGTAGCGTTGGTTGTATTGTTGTTTGTAGTTGTCTTTGTCTTGTCTTGTTTCAGTACTGACCTTGTGTGGTTGTTTGTTTGTTATGTGTCTGCCGTGATCCCTTATGGTGAGCAGTCGGTTTTAGCAGGTGTTGATGATGTTGATAGCTGATTTCCGGGCAGGGATGAGTCTTCACGAGTTATGATGGTTATAGCGAGTAGTCCTTGAGTTGTAACCTTGGATTGTATTTTGGTTTAAATCACTTGTAACACAACTTAATAGTTCTTTTATTGACGTTTGATAAATACTTACCTCGGGCAACCGAGATGGTAACGCCCTTATATGCTAAGGAAGGCCTAGTTAAGGCTCCTCTGAATATCGGGGTGTTACAAAGTGGTATCAGAGCGACGATTTTGGAACCTGTAAACAAATGAACACAATGAATGTAGAGAGTCTAATAAAATGAACCTGGTGTATGTGTAATGGGAGCCCCGGCTGATGCTAGATTTTGGGTGAGTAGGCGCCCTCATTTCAAAATCTTGGCCCCATGACACTTAAGCCAGTCACATGGGATGGGAATGTGGAGTCCGTGTGTCTATGTGTGCTATGTATGTTAATTGTGCCGGAGCTACCTCCGGTTAAGTTTTGTTAGAAGTAATAGCGGTGTGATAGTAATGTTTGGATCGAGTATAGTAATTGTCGATGAAGTTATGGAGTTCTTTGAATGATTAGTGAGCTTATATGATAGCCATGTGATGCGTGACGAAATTTCTCGTCATGGAGATGCGTGAAAGCGTGAATTTGAATGTGTAATATGAATAGCGAACACGTGGGTGTTTGTTATAAAATTTATGATGACAAAAGTTGTAAGTGAACTTGTAGATTCTACCGCGATGACTATAACGATAATTTTAGTATGGATGGGTAATAATTCGAATCGCGGTATATGGTAATGTGTATATGCTTTATTAGCTAGTTGAAATTTTTCCGCTGCGAAATAGTTGAATTATGCAAAATAGATTGCTTAGAATAACATATAAGACATAATTGATTAAGTGATTTGCAAAGTATATAATTGTGTGATAAGTAAGTATGGGGAAATAATGTTAATTATACGTTTCAATTTGAGGTAAACCCGAGTTTAGTAATAGCAGGTAAAGTAAGTAAACGTAATAAAACGACACAGCTAGATTTATACATAACTCGGTGACAGGTAGCCCGAGTTGGGTAATTGTATAACGTAACGTGATATGTCTCTTAGTTGTTGGAGAGTTGTATTTGGTGTGACGATGGTTATAAAACGTGATTGAATGCGATGATTAGTGTCGAATTCCGAACTTAGTTGGAATCGACACGCGGTGTTGTTTTTGCAGGAATCTTCAAAGTTACTTCGTATTTTTGATCGAGTACTTAACTATACTTGACCGAGTGCGAGAGCTTACTTGACCGAGTAGACCTCACTCGATCTAATTAGGAAGCTATGATGTCGGGATGTGGGAAAATTCCCGCAGTTACTCGATGATTTAGCTCCTACTCGATCGAGTAGGGTGGTACTCGATCGAGTACCCCAGGCACTCGATCGAGTAGGTTTCAGACTGATGATTTCTACGGGTTTTCTTAAAACCCCTAATCCTCCTATATCTTCTTCTTATTCCCCTATGTTTCGACACTCTCACATCTAAACTTCTCTCAAAACCTTAATTCCTCTCAAATCCACTCTTTCTCTGGGGTTAGTAGTGATTCTTGGGGTTAATTTCTTAGTTTAATTTCGTTCCTCTACTTGTTCCTCAATCAAGGTATGCTATTCTTCCTAATGTACATGGTTTATTGCTTTGAATGTGTTAAAATAGTAAAACAAACTGAAATTTCGATGACATTGGCCACTTTGGTGCTTTTAATTGTTGAAATATGATTCATATGCCTCCTTTTTCATGGTTGTTGGTGATTATATGCTGTAAATTAGATTAGAAATTGCAATAGTGGAACCCGAAATTTCTAGGGTTTCCAAAATTGAAATCGATTTTTGGTTGTTTTATAATGATTAGATAGTAAAATTGAGCCTTAATTACGGTTTATATCATGTTGGAGGATAGATTTTGATGATTTTACCCTTAGAAAGTCGCCTTAAAACTCCGTCTTAAAATTGCCCCAAATGGAAATTCGTGATTTATAATTGATAATTTATGTTGCAATTCACATTATAAGTATAAGTTGAACCTCAGTATGATAGTAGGAACGATTGTTGATGAATTTATGCCAAAATTCTCACAGCTGTAAAGACCGTCTGAAAAATTTAATTGAGTTACTTTGCATAATAGTGAAGGATGATATCGATTTGTCATAAATCATTCTTTCTCTTGAATTAGTAACATGTGATTAGAATTGTGTCTGGAATGGCCTTAGAATCATGCTAGGATGACCAAAATTGTTGAGCATATAAATAGACACCATGATAATTTCTTTCACAACTATGGCTTGCAAGTAGTAGTAAACTGAGCTTGTATGTCAAAATTAGACATTGTTGATAAACATGTGTACTTATCTTAATATTCAAGGTTAATAGCATGAATTATGTGCCTCACATGTCAAAATTTGTTGGAAAATTTTGTGCTTAGCTGGGCATGTGAATTCAAATTACATGAAACAAGTGCTTGAATGTTTATACAAGTTATTTGACCTCATATCTAAAGCAGATGCCGAGACTGAACCTTGGAACCCGTCAGAGTAAACGGGGAAGGGTTGATCCACTTGAGAGGGGGGAGGCTAGTGGACCGGTAGTCCCCGCAGTTTCTGAGTACCCTTCCGTTGTTTTTGTCGACTTTAAGCAAAGGGAGCGTTTTGTAGCTTTACAAAAACGCAAGATGAGACCCACAAAGTGTATTGACACCGCTGTGTTAGAGGAGTTGGAAATAGAGACGGATGTCCGTCACATATTCGAGACCTTGGGGTTTACTGGTTTGTACCGGCTGAGGAAGCACACTTACCCCTTCCTCACCCTAGAATTCATGAGTTCCTTTAATTATGACCCAGCGGGTCAAACTGTTGAGTTTAGATTGATGAATACCAGTTTTCTTTTGACCATGGATTTGTTTGCCTCTCACCTTGGGTTGGCCAAGCCTCCCAAGGACTCCATCACCGACATTCCAGCTGAGTGCGGCGTCTGCCGCCTAATGCCTTGCTTGACTGGGAAGCAAGCTCCCACCTCGAGTAACATGCTGATTAATGACGTTCAGCACATCACCTTGAGAATCTTCCTCCGTTCTCTCTCGAACCTCCTCTATGACCGAAAGGATATCAGTAAGTTGAATAACCATGAAGTCTTGCTTTTGATGTCGTACCTCAATCCGGAGCGGGCCAAGAAAGTGGTCTTTAATGCTCCTTCCATAGTTTGTGCTGCTCTTGCCTTGATGGCTTCTTCTCCTTCTAGATACTTGAGCTGTGGTGCCATTGCCACTCGGTTAGCTGAAAAGCTAACCTCCTTTGAGGCTTCTTCGGCGTACGTGCCTCTAGCTACCCCTGTGCCTACTATGGATCGTGAATACTATCTCGACCTGAAATGGTTGAGGACCTTGACTGACGGTAGCCTAGCATGGAGAGGATATGGCATGAGTTGGATGAAGATTCCAGCCCCTGAGCACCTCCCAGCCACAGAGCCCTTGGAGCCGGCTGTGGTGACTGTAGACGTGGACGATGAGGAGGAGGAGGAGGAGGATGACGATACACCCCGCCAGCTACAGACCTATCTCATTGATGGCACCATCCTCCAGGAGATGCCGGAGTCGACGAAAGGCGAGAATGCGGGAGTTCGGGTGGCAGAGAGACCTAGAGTGGTGAGGGGACCCCGTCGAGTGAGAGAGAGGGCCTCGGAGCCTAGGCCACAGCCAGCAGCACCGCAGCAGCAGCAGTCCTTCCCCTGCTACCCTTACCTTGATACCCCGGAGACGCGATCCAGTTACCTGGCGGAGAGAGTGTCATCTACCTTGACACTCCGGAACATGCACGAGATGGCGTACACTCAGGGGATAGGGACCGAGGGACCGCATCCAGTTTGGTGGAGTGGAGTTGGGAACTACTCGGGGGTTTTCCATTCCTACGGGGTGGATCAGTCGACATGGGGAGCCCCTCAGTCCTTTCCCTATGGAGGTTTGACTCCATGGTACGTGGCCCCGGGAGCAGGAGCAGGAGGTGATGCGGGAGTAGGTTCATCTGGAGGTGGTGGTGGTGATGATGAGATGATGTTTGAGCAGCAGCAGCAGCAGGAGTGATCCTCCTTGTTTTCTTATCCTTGTTGATAGTAGTTGATGTTGGATGATGATATTAGTGTTAGACTTTAGTAGTTGTTTCTTTTTTTTTGTTGAGATTTAGTTGGATTTGTATGATTGGCCATAAGGCCGGAATTGCTACACTAACCTTTTGCAGGATTATTGAGAGTCGGGGCATCATCCCGACTCAATTTATGTGATAGTCATATTGTTATATGTTTGTTTACGACAAGTCGTGTAAGGAACTTGACCTGCAGGTACTCGACAGAGTACCCCACACTCTATCGAGTAGCTGCAGGAAAGGAGGTGAGGAAACATTCTGATCTAGGGCTACTCGATCGAGTAGCCAACACACTCGATCGAGTATCATGGTACTCGATCGAGTACCGATACTTACTCGATCGAGTGTCACTGTTACAGGGGGTTTTTGAAAATTAAAAATGTTCAATTGTTTTATAATTGCAAGTTCAATGTTTAAAGTTGTTGCGAGTGCATGGTAACGCCTTTGAGCCGTTAATTTCATACGTTATAAGTCATGATTGGAATTTTATAAGCATAATTGTTACAATTGGTGATGCGGTAGTAATTTCATGTTACGATTAGTGAAGCGGTAATCATCTTCTTGTTACTTTAATACCGCATACGCCTCCTTCATTCTATTTGTCAGCATTGTAACTTTACCTAGGTTTGCGCATACCATTTTAACATGTGTCGTCAATAGTAACGAGTTATTTCGGTAACTTGCGTATGGTTTCTAACTTAACAAGTAAGTAGTTAGCGGGTAATGTCCACAACAAATAATATGGTTTCCTTTAATGTTAAGATACAAAATGCGTGGTAATTTGAGTGGTGAACTTCGGGGACGAAGTTCCTTTTTAGAGGGGAAGAGTAATGTCGCGGAATAAAAAGGTTGTTTTCGTATGGTGTTTTGCTTGTTTATAATGTTGTTGGTGGTTGTTTATAAGGTGGTTGGTGTCATGTGTTAAAAAAAAAAAAAATTATTTTGTTGTTGAATTATAACGACTTATTTTCTTTGGTTCTTTAAAGTGAGTGTGATTGTATCTGAATCATGTTGCCAAGTAACATGGTGGCATTAGTTGTACCACATGAAAGTTGATATGAGACATGTTCTAGATGTAGATGGATGGTTGAACAGTAATTAGTGTATGTTGGAAGTTTGTGAGCGGCGATTCGCACTACGCGTCGGATGTTTTATGTGTATATAAAATAACGGTTGACTGTGATAAAGCTTGCATGATAGTGACAAGAGTCGATAGGTTTATTTGTGGACGGTAATGATGATGACATGGGGGGGAATGGTGTTTACAAGGGGTGATGACCTGATCGGGAAGATTGGTGAGATTGGGTTGGTTCCGTGCCCTGAGCGGGAGAGGTGAGTTGAACTTCGGGGACGAAGTTATTTTTAAGGGGGGAAGACTGTAATACCAGCCCTTTCTAGGGACCCTTTGACCATCGTTGACTGACCTTGGGAGCGGGAATGGTCTTAGAGTTAAGTGCCGAGGTCATCTAGAGTTGAGTTGAAAGAGTGGTACTCGATAGAGTAGAGGCTACTCGATCGAGTAGCTAGGTTACTCGATCGAGTAGGGGGTTACTCGATCGAGTAGGTTGGGTACTCGATCGAATGCCCAGTTTCCAGCGGGGGTTATATATCGCGTTTTGTTAAATCCGCAAATCACTTCCGCCACTTTCCTTCTATCCTTCAGCCGCCTCTTTCCCTTCCCTTCACCTCAAAACCTCCATGGATGCCTTTTGAAGATTCTTAAGCCTTAGGAGAGCGTCTCTTGAGTCGGGTAGCGGTCTCTTGCTGAGTTTCCCCTATTAGGTATGTCATATTCATCGTCCGTACCTCTTCTTCTATAGTTAGGGTTTTGCTTGTAGTAATAGATGTTCGCATAATGGTAATAGGCTTTGCTTGGTTGCTGGATGTGTTATCGGTCGGCATGGATTGGTTGCGGTCGCTTAAAGGTAGGTTCGCCTACTCAGTTTCTGTTGACGGTCTAGTGTGTCGGTTGTTGTGGTAGTGTTGTGCTTGTTTGTTATAGTATTTGTTTGTGTTGTGATTGCGATGGTGAACGTTGTTGATGATTCTCGAGATGCGTTCTCGGCTGAGTGGGGTCACTTGCGGGAGTGGCTTCACGCCCTAGTTTCGCCCTTCGTGGAACCCGCCACGGGAGGGGATGTGCACATTAATGGACAGGTTTGTCGCTCGTACGATGAGCGGGGCTTAGGTGGGAACGGCTGCGGTCCCCCACTGGCAGGGCTGGTCCAGTGGACAGTCAGTGACAGAGTTGGTTTGGTTGTGGTGACTGTGATTGGAATTGGTAGCGTTGGTTGTATTGTTGTTTGTAGTTGTCTTTGTCTTGTCTTGTCTCAGTACTGACCTTGTGTGGTTGTTTGTTTGTTATGTGTCTGCCGTGATCCCTTATGGTGAGCAGTCGGTCTTAGCAGGTGTTGATGATGTTGATAGCTGATTTCCGGGCAGGGATGAGTCTTCACGAGTTATGATGGTTATAGCGAGTAGTCCTTGAGTTGTAACCTTGGATTGTATTTTGGTTTAAATCACTTGTAACACAACTTAATAGTTCTTTTATTGACGTTTGATAAATACTTACCTCGGGCAACCGAGATGGTAACGCCCTTATATGCTAAGGAAGGCCTAGTTAAGGCTCCTCCGAATATCGGGGTGTTACACTTCTGGGATATGATGCACTATGAAAAAAATAATTTTCTTAATAAAATTAAACTCTACTGACAGTAATTGTCAGGCTAAACATCTATGCTTAACTTAAGAGTACAGTTGAAAATGCATACACTTTGCTAAGGAGGAAGGTTAAGAAAAGTAAAATTCTTTTGGTGAAGTTTGTTTAGACATGTACCACATGTTCTTTGGTCGTGAATGAATAAGGAGTCAGAAGTGAGGACTTAAGATACTTACACTTCCTTAAAATGTTCAACTTGAGTCCGAGAATGAGCATCTTTGGCGAGAAAAATGCAAGTATCCTTATCTTCCAACTATCGCTTGGTGCCAGAAACACTCACTCGCCCATTACTCAAACCACTATGGGCGTCACCATTAACAGGCATTTTTCCAACAATCTTGTCTTTTAGAGTGTTGTCTTTGTGTAGATGTTTCTTAGAGCCAACATACCCATTCTCGATATGGCTGTTTCCGTTTCCCACATCCTAGCTACTCTCGATAGTATTCTGCTTCCCATCAACATAGCTTCGGTTGTCATGAGAACATATACCATTTCCATTCACCTGCTCACTCACAACCTGGCCGATATTTCAATCACATTCCCCAGATTCCTTCGTTCGAAGGTTATGCGGCCCTGTATCACTAGGAGAATCTTTCTTGGTAAAATAATTTGCATGCCCATTAGACTTGTTCTGTAGAGAACTAGATGCACCATTGCGTTTTACTTATTTTGAAAGTCAATTAGCTCAAATGGGAGAGCACTGTGCAATGCAAAAGATGTGGATTCAATTCCCATATTGGCTTAACCAGCACGTTAGTTCTCGAATGTCGCTCATCGAGGGTTTAAACTTCCTATTAAGTGTAATGAGACAGGTACTTTCTTTTTGTTTGTTGAATCACATAATGATTGATGTTGGTTTTTATTTTGTTTGTGATTCCACAGATTATGAACATAGGAAATATCCAACCTGAAATCCGTCGTAGTTAATTTTGATGGCCGCTTAGACGAAGAAAGGATTCACCATAACTATATGGATTGGATTCACTATCACTGGGAAACTCTACAACTTATGAAAATTTTGAACGGTTTAAAGTGTCACTTTTTTTGTTGAAATCGTTGCAGATAAGAACAAAAAAAAAGTACGAATGTATATATGATTATGGCATGCCTAATCTTAACTGGGCTGTATCGCTTGAATATCGTCATTGACAAGATGCGATCATGGAATTTGTTATTTGATAGGCTATATGGGACTCGAACCCATATCTTTGTGCAAAATTAGCACATCGCTCTGCCATAGAGCTAATAGCCCTTAATTTAAGTTAAACAAAGATGAGGATTGTATATGGGTCTAGCACTACACCCAACAAAGAGTAGCAGAAGAGTAAAAGAGAGAAAACCTGCTGGAAATTCATATAAATGAATGCTCCTATTTGCTATATGATGTTTAACATAAAGAGGCCGGTAATTACATTAAATCTCCTCCACAGTCATTTCCCTTATTTCATGTACATTGATATGTGCAATTTATATAGTCTTTTTAACCTCTTATTGCATGCATTTCTATGTCATTTTCGTTGTTTTGTATTGCAAAATGGGCCAAATAGGCTACTTTGGTTTGTTTTGTCTCATTTGCAGGAACAGACCTCAAAGTGGTGAAATCGTGCCTTATTCGTTCCTCCTAGCATGCATTTAAGGAGATGGAAGATTTAGAGCGGAAATGTTGTGCCTCGGGAGGCGTAAGGAGTCCTTAGAAGCTGACCAAGCGGAGTGCATGCTGTTTTTAGTGGCTAACTGCTCGATCGAGTGCTTTCTTGGTCGATTGAGTGGTTTTGACGGTTTAAGGTGTTCGATCGAGTCCATGCTGAGCTCGATCGAAGTGGGCTGAATTGCAAGCTCTCGATCGAAGGCCATATCTGTTCGATCGAGAGGATTTGCTGATGAATTACTTGATCAAAAGGTTTCAAATGCCTCGATCGGGTGACTATGCTTATTTACACGGGGATTTAATTTCGTGATTCGTTATTGTTTTAGTTAATAATCTCTTCCCTATATAAGGAAGACGTCATTAGGTTAAAACATATTCTAGACTACGCTTAATTACTTTACTACTCCTAATTACTGCTGCTTCTTTCTCTTTGCTATGGTTAACTCATTCTTATTGCCGGATTCGTTTCTCTGTAATCTTTCTCTACTCTTTTTACTCAATCTAATCTTCTTTGCTCTTAATTATTTGTTCTCTAATTTCTGTTTAATCATTGTCATTAATTTATACAATTTCATTCCTTTAATCTTTTCATTATGTCTTTCTCTAGTTTATTCAATGTGCTTATATTTTATGTCATTAATAGCATGAGTAGGTAAATTCCCTTATGTTAGGATTAGGGGAGTCATGGTAGTGAGTTGACGATGTTATGAATAGGTTAGAGGATTAATTGTGAGAACTGTTTTATGACAAAATAACCGTAATCGTTTAGTTGAGTGCACATTTCTAAACTTGTTAAATTGGTTAAATTCAATCCTATATCGGAAGATTGAAATAAACAGACCTGTTCTGTACATTAGACTACCCTAGTGAGGACGGAAGTTAAGTTAGTTGTAATCTAGGGTGGATAGCGGACCGGAAGGACCTTTCACATGCCCTTCTCACATTAGATCGTCTGAACTATTTACGACTGAGTTAATTAATTGCCATGGTGAACCGAATTCCTAACATATTTCTCTTTATCTGATCACATACTTTGCTCATCCTTACTTTTACTGCTCTTTTCTCTTATTCTCTTGCCTTAATCACTTTTAGTTTAGCAATCAATTTAAAACACCCTACTTCCGCTAACTTCTGTTAGTAGTTTTAGGTATTTATTTTTGGTACAAAACGACGGTATCAAATTTTGGCGCCGTTGCCGGGTAGACAGTTCTTATTTATTTTCTCTAGTCTTGTTTATGCTCAGGTTTAACAGGACGGAGTTAGTGCCAGCTGATCCTGAACCGGAACGGAGCTTTCGCTATAGACAAAGACTACTGAGAAAGATTCAAAAGGAAGTCTTGAGTACTTTTTAGCCCGATCTTGAAAACTTCCTATTTGCAGAAGACCAGTCCTTCAAAGAAGACAATTCTATTTTTGGTGCCGAATTTATGAAGATGCCTAACATCGCGAGTCATTCCGAGCCTACAGCTGCATATATCCCTAAAGGTTTCAACCTTACAACTGAGGATGGCAGTACATTCGACATTCGGCCTTCTTACATCAACTTGATCGAGAGAAATATGTACCGCGAGGTAGCTGGTGAGGATCCACAAAAGCACATGGAAATTTTCACCGATTACTGTTCTACCATTCCCGCTACTAAGGGAGTGACGCAGGATAAGATTAAAGAGGTCTTATTTCCATTTTCTTTGACCGATGGAGCCCGAGAATGGCTCACTGATCTTGATAGAACTGCTGCTGGGATCACTAACTGGGAGACCCTGGCCCTTGCCTTCTATAAAAGGTATTTTCCTCCGCAACGAACTAATCAGCTGAGAGGAAAGATTACAAGTTTCAAGCAAACACCAGATGAGAATTTGAACGAGGCATGGAGCCGGTTTAGAAAATTGGTGCGATCTCTTCCTCATCACGGTTTCGATAAGTGGTTCTTATGCAACATGTTTTATAATGGGTTGTATGACGAT
This sequence comes from Silene latifolia, assembly GCF_048544455.1. Taxonomy (NCBI): domain Eukaryota; kingdom Viridiplantae; phylum Streptophyta; class Magnoliopsida; order Caryophyllales; family Caryophyllaceae; genus Silene; species Silene latifolia. Next base: position 85,704,646 of record NC_133534.1, read on the forward strand.
CACCGAGCTATTTTGGATGCTTCATTAAATAGGCGATTCCAAAAGAATATTGATGATGACAAGGGATGGGGAATTATAGAGGAGATGGCTACCCATTGTGCTGAATATGGGAACCCAAGAGGAGGAATTAGAACAGTATCTTCTGTTGATAGTGCAGTTGTGGCTCAGTTGGAAGCCATGAATGCCAGGTTTGACAAGTTGGAGTTGCAGAATGTGGGAGATCAACAGACGATTCACTTGTTGACTAGACAAGAAACCGTTTCGTGTAAAAGATGTGGAGGAGAAGAAGGTCACACTGCTGTTGGCTGTCTAGCTGAAAAGTAGCAGGTTTATGCCTTTCAACAATTTAGGCAAGGGTTCTCCTATTATAACAATAAGAGTGGAGTTCATCCTAACTTGAGATGGTCTAGTCAGAATATATTGAACCCTAACCTAGACCTAGAATAGGATAGCCTACTTCGAATTGAAATCTTAGATCAAACCACTATGTATGGGTCCACCTCCACCGCAGCAGCAACAACAAGTCTACGTTCTACCTCATAAAGCTCAACAAGGCTTTCAAAAGCCTACATCTTTTCCACCGCCGCATCAAGGTGCTTCCTCTAGTGGTGTAAGTGAGATGACTGAGTTGAAGTCAATCATATAAGCGTTGACTGTCCAACTGCAAAAGAGTGACCAATAAAAAGATGCATCGATCATGTCACTCGAGTCACAAATAGCTCAACTTGCCACTAATCAAGTTTCAAGGCAGCCGGGTCATTTACCGTCCCAAACAGATAAGAAACATCATAAGACGGTAAACTTGATTAATTTAAGAAGCGGTCTTTCATATGAAGGACCTAAAATGTCGATAGAGAATAACAAATCAGACCCGGAAATCACTGTTCCTGAGCGTGTACAGTCATTATTGGACGAAAACATGCTGAATCCGAAGAAAGTCCTCGATCGACTCATTTCAGGTGGTCGATCGAGATGAATTGCTAAGGAAACTACTTGATCGAATGATTCTGATGTTCGATCGAGTACTGTTGATATTGAAGCCTTCGATCATGTGGATGATAGTCCTCGATCGAGTGACATGGTTGATGAAAGTGCTCGATCGAAAGGAAAAAGTGGTCGATCGAGTAAAAGTGCTGATGATCGTGTTGAAACTTTAGAAGAAAGGAATAAAGGTTTGTAAATTCCAATTACGGTCCCTTTCCCGAGGCGACTGCAAAATAGGAAGGCAGAACAACAGTTCAAAAAATTTGCTGATATTTTGAAGAGCCTCCACGTCAACGTTCCCTTCGCTGAATTGCTTACCCAGGTACCCTCTTACATGAAATTTATGAAAGAAATATTAACGCGTAAGAGGCATATTAGTGATCATTAAACGGTAACTTTGACTGAAATAGGTTCTGCCTTAATTCAGAATAAGACACCACCCAAACAATCTGACCCGGGTAGCTTTTCTATTCTATGCCATATAGGGACCCACTTTATTGATAATGCGCTATGTGACTTAGGAGCTAGCGTGAGTGTCTTACCACTGTCTCTCGTAAAGAGACTTGGTTTGACCAAATTTCATTGTACCAATATGACTGTACAGATGGCCGACCATACTTTATCATGGCTCTTAGGTGTCTTAGAAGACATACCTGTAAAGATCGGGAAATTCTTTATTCCTTGACTTTATGGTCTTAGACATCCCCGAAGATTCTTACACTCCTATCATATTAGGACGACCATTTTTATTTACTGCTCGTGCAGTAATAGATGTCGGGGGGAAGACTCTTACTTTTCAAGTTGGTGATGAGGACCTGATTTTCTATCAGTCCAATATTCGTAGCGCCCCTATGCAGGTTCACCCTTGCCATGCTCTACCTTCTATAGACCCTGACGCAGACTCTCCAGTTGATAATATTGAGTTTTGTGCTACTATATTAACACCTCCGCCTCAGACTGAGAGCAATATGGAGGACCATTCTGTTGTTTTCATTGTTGCAGGTACAAACAGAGTGGATATTGGAGATTCCATCGGTTAAGGTACAGTGAAAACTAAGCTTAATGATGGGAATGATGCGAAAGACGATGCCAAAAAGAATGACAAATGGAAGAACAAAGTGAAGGCGTATGTGGACACGAACTATTATTCTTCAACCAGTTCAAGCTCACGCCGATCCAAGAGGACGGTCCGCGATGCTGAAGGGACCTCCTCCAGTCAGAAGCCCTCTTTTGGGCTGTCAAAGTGTTTTGGAAGATAAACGGGAAATGTCCCGTTGTAAAAAACTTTGTAATTTGAATTTTTGTTAGACCTTTTAATTTGCGTTTAGACTTTGGACAATAGCGTAGTTAGTTTTTAGCATAAGACCGAATATAGACTACGAATTATGATTTTAGTATTTGAGGAAAGTGTTTTGCTTTGTTTTTATGCAGGTTTGGGGAAGGTTAAATGCATTGGGATGCGTGCCAAAGGAAAAGACCTCGATCGAGTACCTTTTGTACTCGATCGAGCAGGTTGCCCAGCCAAAGTCTTCGATCGAGTAAACTAGAGTACTCGATCGAAATGCATAATTTGAGGGTTCCTCGATCGAGTTGTCCTATACTCGATCGAGAGGAAATGAGGAGCAAAGGTCCTCGATCGAACGTTTTATTGTTTTCGTACGAGTAGTATTCAAGGAGGAAAGAGAAGCTCTCGATCGAAAAAATCCAAACGCCTCGATCGAACAGAATGGAGATGAAAGTGCTCGATCGAGTGGTTTCAAATCACTTGACCGAGTGAAAACACTAATAACCATCACGGGAGTCTTCTTTTTTCCTATTCTATTTTCATTCTAACTCTTTCTTTCTCCTTTGCTTTTGCGATAAACACCCTCAAAATCCCCCTAAATCTCCATTTTTCTTCCCCCATTACCAAATTAATTACCCACATTTTGTTCTTAGCAATAATTTCGACATTTGCCCTCTATTACCCCCTTGAAACTTCGTGTTTATGTGGGATTTTGTTGCGATTAGGGTTTGCGACAGTCGGGTTTTAATTCGACCATTATGTGCTTAATTTGTTGTTTTTACTTGCAATTAATCTTGGGTAATCATCAAGTAAGTCCTTCTCCTCACCTCTTATTGTTTAATAGTTTATTTTTCGACCTTAATTAAGCTTTTAGGGTTTCGAAATTTTCTAAATTAGGGAAAAATCGTGTTGTTATTGTTTGTTCTCTGATTTTATAACTTATTTGATTAATAGGATGGATAGTAGTTCGTTGCCCTCCTCTAGCGCTGCTACTAGTCCGTCTGTTACTGAGACGGTGGTCCCTGCTGCCACCACCGTCAGCAGCCCTACTTTTGTTACTGCCGATGTTACAGCTGCTCCTGTTACTGCTACCGTTACCACTGCCTCTGTACCGTCCTTGGTGTTGACCCCTGCTGTGTCGACACCCTCTTTCACTGCCACTTCGTCTACACTCGTACCTAGACCAGTCTCGGCCCGCGCTCCTGGACTGGCTGCTTCTACTTTAGGTGCTGCCTCGGGTTCACGAGAACGGGGACGAGGACGAGGAGGGGTTCCTACTGCTGCTGGATGCACGACAGCCAGGTTTGTAGCCGATAACTCTCTCGACTCGCTTCCCGAGTATCCTGAGGTACATTTCGTAAACTCGCTTCATCGTAAGCGTTTTAAATTTCTGATGAAATGTGACATTACATCTAGCAAATTTTTGTGTCGTTCGTCTTTGGAAAAGTTGGGGATTTTAGAACCCGTGGCTGAACTTTTAAACAGGACGGGGATGACTGGCCTGACCACGATGAGAGCATTGACTTATGTGCAAGTGACCCTCGAGTTCTTTAGCTCTTTTACCTTCTCATGTGGTGCTTATGACACTGACGCTAAGAGTCCTTATGTCTCTTTTTGACTGTTTAACCAGACCCCCACTTGGACTTTAGCTAAGTTTGGGAGGAGGTTGGGTTTGTCTTCTCAAGGCCATAAGGATCCTCCTCGGAATGTCCTGGCTTTACTTTGGCAAAGACTCCCTACGACCAGAGGAAGTTGTCTCACGTTCATCTTCCCCCGGCCCGTTACTTCCTTCGTCTCGTATGTCGGACGATCTTTGGCCGCCGTGAGCCTAACAACGTTAATAACGTTGAGTTGTCTATTTTAGGGGGCTATTTGAACATTGATATCGCTGGCCCCTTCATTCTTAACATTGCTTATTTGACAGCTCAACATTTTAACGTTGTCGGGCAGAAGAGGACGGGCATGATTTCCTGTGGAGGGATATACTCCTTTATTGCCCGTTCCTTCTTCAATGACTTCCCCCGAGGCCTGACATATATAGATAGGGATGTGTATTTAGATATTGACACCATGCATGCGATGTTTTGGTTAGCTAAGGATCAGCGAACTTAGAAGATCTGTGGTTCTGAGTCCGTGACCTTACCGTTTCCCGACCTACCCCGTCTTTCACCTTTGACCACTGTGTCGGGTAGGTTGCCTTCACCTTTACCTTCCTACCACCTTACACTTTCTTCTTCCACTTCTTCCGCTTCTAAGAAGCGGAAGAGACCTGAGACTGGAGAGGGGTCCACACCGACTCATGCAGAGGGGTACCATTCCTGAGGGCTGGCCACACCCTTCTTTCTACCGGTACCCGGCGAAGGGGTACCCACAGCCTGAGAATGAGGAGGACACAGCCGAACGGGTGGAGAGGGTACGAGCTGACATCACTGCTGGAGGTCGACAGAGGATAGAAGAGTAGGAGGGTGACCCCGACTTCGTGGTGGCTGACGAGTGGCTACTGGTCTACTCACTTCCCCAGTTTTCTAGCTGGTTTGGGGAAGTTCGCTTATTTTGTAAGTATTTCTGCTTTTATTTATCTTTCATCTTCTTTATTTTTTATTTATTCATTCATTTATTGGCTGTCATTATCCCGTTCTCCGTATATATACTGCTTGTGTATGCCGGAGGACAACGAGGGTGTTGTCCGTTTTGGTTTGGGGAGGGTATTGCATCCTTCGAGTTAGTATTTGCATTTGTTTTTGCATTCACGTTTATTTTCTGCTTGCATTGTTGTTTTAATTTCAAAATTTTATAAAAAATTAGTAAAAAAATTAGTAGATTTTTTGCACATAGGTCGAGTCGGAACAGTAGATTTTTGTGATGATTTTGCAATGTAACTTGTCGTTTCACTTAAGCCTTGCATCAGATTGGCATTTCTTTTAGCTTTGTTTTGCGCATTGTCTACGAGTTAATGTTAAAAATACAGGTGATCATATAGACTTGACCTGAAAATTGGCAACCTACTTTAAAAATTTCCGAGTTATTATAGCCGTATAACTGGTGTCATTCGTGACCAGTTCATGTAGGAATTGAAATTAGTACACTCCTTGCATAACATGTTCATCATTTTGCAGTTTTATGACATTTGATTGCTTCTTGCTTGCATACATTCGGGTTTTTGGTCAGTTTCAGATGTAGGGAGGCGCTTGCAAATTTCCCTTTCTTTCATTTTCACCCATTTAGCTCCACATTAGCCAAACTTAGCCTTTTAACCCATTAACTACACCCAAATTAAGCCTGTCTATCAAGCTAGTTTAGTGTATTTTGCGGTATATTTCCCTTGATGCGAGTTGGTTCGTTCTATCTTGTATGGAGTTAGTAGTAAAGAAAAAGAAAGGAGGATATGTTGAAATTGAAAGAAAAAAGTTGTGAAAAATGAAAAAAAAGAAGGAAAGATGTGGGCAATAAAATGAGAAAAGCATTAGAAAAGAAAATGAATAAACCGTGTAAAAAAGGGAAGTTTATGACGGTCTTACTCCTATGCGTTATTTATATCTTTTTGAGGAGTTGTTATATTGGCTAGTGAGTTTTGTGCCGGTGAAGGGCACTTGTGTTTGATTTTATAATCGGCTGAGAATCGGATTTGCTTAGTATGGTTTTGTTTAGGTTCTAGCTTGACGCATTACCTCCACATATCCCATAACTGTTTTACCTTTTCTTACCCGTAGCCTCACTTTCCCATAACTTTTGTAAGCCCTCATCTGTGACAAACCCTGTTTGGTTAGAGTATATGTATGGTTATTAGAATTGTCTATCATTTTAGTTGGAAGCATGTTTATGTGGGTCGTAGTTTAGGTGAGTGACTGTTTTATCTTCTTCGCTTACACTTTTATTCTTACCCTTTGCTTCATGAGAGAAGAGTGACCCATGAGAGTCCGATTTTAAAGGTCTTGCAAGGTTGACAGTTTAGCTTATTTATAGACATCATACAATTCGTTTGCGCTTGACTGTTGTAGCTATAAATGTCAGTTTTTGATTGCAATAAACGGTTTAAGTGGACAAGTTATAGCTACCTCTGAGTTTTCATTTCCGTTCCATTAGTTTGCATTTAGTTTACTCGAGGACGAGTAAAGGTTCGGTTTGGGGAGATTTGATACGTGCAATTTATATAGTCTTTTTAGCCTCTTATTGCACGCATTTCTATGTCATTTTCGTCGTTTTGTATTGCAAAATGCCCCAAATAGGCTACTATGGTTTGTTTTTGTTAGGTTCATATACCTATTATTAGGCTCCTCTAATAGTGGACTAATTAACTTGTTAATTATATGTTCTTTAGATCTAGTGCATGCATAACAAAATGAAAGATTTATAAGAAAACAATGTCCCTTACATTGTTAATTTCGGTTTTATGGGCACAAGTAAGGTCTCCTACCTTCACTTGTTCTTGAGCTATGATGAGTAATAGGATGATCCTCCAAAGAGTTCAAGTATAGAAGTCACTTCTCTTGATTGCACCCAAGATTATCTCTTATCCCCACTAAATAATATTTGCTAGATATTTGTTTAGTAGTTTACCTTAAAATTGATTACTAATACTCATATATTACACTTATAATATTAGTAATCTTTATGAACAATTTGAATCAAAAACTCATGTTTTGATAGAAAGAAAACCATGAACAATGGAGGTTTTTGCATGTGAAGATGAGAGAGTAAAAATAAAGAACAAAAGTTGTTCTCTCTTGCTCTCTTAAAACCGGCCAAATGCTCTAGATAAGAGCATATTTTACTTCCCAAAAATCACATGCAAGATGCTTTATTGGTAGAGTAATTTTTGGTAGGTGCAACATTACAATTGTTGCTTATGTCATAAACGTTTACGACAAAATAGAAGACTTAGGACAAGTGTCCTATGACCTCCTAAAAATCGGTGCCTATGCACATATTATGGTCCATTTTTGTCTTATAATATTTGTCTCACAAATGCTTATAAGTCTTTTGTTTAATTATCTTACATAATTAAATATTAATTTGATCATACAACAATTATGAGACAAATTAATAAACATATATTCACTCAACTTATTGAGTAATATTTTATAATTATATCAACATATAATGGGTCCCATAATAGCTAGTTAGTTAAATTTACAACCTCTTGTAAATGTAAATAACTAATTACCTCTACCTCGAAACATTCATGAAACGTCAACATAATTTAGTGAATTAACATATTAATCCACTAAATATGATCTTATTTAATCACATTATAATAAGACACATATTTCCTCTCATAAATATAAATTTTTCATATTTAAGGAATTAATCAACTTGTATCGACATACAATTAATTAACTTTACAGATAAGGGCATCATCCTTTAGGTGTGACCTTAAGGGATCAACTGACCACCACCGTCCCACGACAGTAACGTCAAACTCTAGCAAGCCAATCGTTACCGATTAATGTTGATCAGTTGACTATATAATTGAATCATCCCTTACGTATTCTTTATATGAGATTTAATAATGATATTAAAATCATGTGATCGCACTATTGTTGAGGACACATTTCCCAACAGTTTTGTCTCATTTGGAGGAACGGACCTCAAAGTGGTGTAATCGTGCCTTATTCGTTCCTCCTAGCATGCATTTAAGGAAATGGAAGATTTAGAGCGGAAATGATGTGCCTCGGGAAGCGTGAGGAGTCCTTAGAAACTGACCAAGCGGAGTGCAAGCTGTTTTCAGGGGCTAACGGCTCGATCGAGTGCATTCTTGGTCGATCGAGTGCATTCTTGGTCGATCGAGTGGTTTTGATGGTTCAAGGTGTTCGATCGAGTCCCTGTTGAGCTCGATCGAAGTGGGCTGAATTGGAAGCTCTCGATCGAAGGCCATATTTGTTCGATCGAGAGGATTTGCTGAAGAATTACTCGATCGAGAGGTTTCAAATGCCTCGATCGAGTGACTATGCTTATTTACACGGGATTTTATTCCGTGATTAGTTATTTTTTTAGTTAATAATATCTTCCCTATATAAGGAAGACGTCATTAGGTTAAAACATATTCTACACTACGCTTAATTACTTTACTACTCATAATTACTGATGCTTCTTTCTCTTTGCTACGGTTAACTCATTCTTATTACCGGATTCGTTTCTCTGAAATCTTTCTCTCCTCTCTTCACTCAATCTAATCTTCTTTGTTGTTAATTATTTGTTCTCTAACTTCTGTTTAATCATTGTCATTAATTTATGCAATTTCATTCCTTTAATTTCATTATGTCTTTCTCTAGTTTATTCAATGTGGTTATTGTTTATGTCATTAATAGCATGAGTAGCTAAATTCCCGTATGTTAGGATTAGGGGAGCCATGGTATTGAGTTGACGATGTTATGAATAGATTAGAGGATTAATTGTGAGAACTGTTTTATGACAAAATAACTGTAATCGTTTAGTTGAGTGCACGCTTCTAAACCCGTTAAATTGGTTAAATTCAATCCTAGATCGGAAGATTGGAATGAATAGACTTGTTATGTACAGTAGACTACCCTAGTGAGGACGGAAGTTAAGTTAGTTGTAATCTAAGGTGGATAGCGGACCGGAAGGGCCTTTCCCATCCCCTTCTCACATTAGATCGTCTGAACTATTTATGACTGAGTTAATTAATTGCCATGGTGAACCGAATTCCTAACATATTTCTCTTTATCTGATCACATACTTTGCTTATCCTTGCTTTTACTGCTCTTTTCTCTTTTTCTCTTGCCTTAATCACTTTTAGTTTAGCAATCAATTTAAAACCCCCATTTGTTACCAGAAAGACTTAGATTAGCAGATAGATATAATAGCCTCCCTGTGGAGATCAACCCTACTTCCGCTAACTTCTGTTAGTAGTTTTAGGTATTTATTTTTGGTACTAAACGACGATATCATACTTAGAACCTTGTTTCATGCACATATCAAATTAACGTCCTTTTTTTGGCTGGAATGTAAAAATTATTATTAATGAGTCAATAAGCACACCACCATACAAACACCAATAGCCAACGGCCAACTTACATCACCCGTGATGCATATATTTTATATAAGGTTTTTACCTCATTTTTACACGTATTTCTGTACTATTTATATAGCATCTAGCTATAAATGCCCCCGAATAGTATACTTTGGTTTGTCTTGTGTAAATTGCAGGTACGGACCAGAAAGAAGATAAATCGAGCCTAAACTTGTCACACTTGCCTGCATTTATGGAGAGTAAGGAATTGGAGCTTGGAATCTATCACTTAAAAGACGCGTTAGCTGATTTCAGAAGGTGCCAAGGTGTCTTACGTGCTAATACAGCTCGATCGATTACTTTTCAGTCGATCGAATGCTTTATCCCTTGAAGATTCACTCGATCTAGTTGTTTTGATTCTCGATCGAGATGGCTGATATAAGAAGTCCTCGATCGAACCCCAATTCTGTTAGATCGAGAGGAATTGCCAGTTATGTCCTCGATCGAGTGGTTTTATCCTGTAATCGTGTTTTTTGCCTTATTTTATTTTAGGTTAAGTAGGATGTGTGTTACTTCTTGGGAGATCATTCCTTAGACTACGATACTCTTTTTCTGACAACTCTCTCATACTCTCTCTTACTCTAGACTACTATTGCTCGGACTTGAATCTTGTAATTGGTATCACTACCCTCTTTTATTTCTTAATCTGAATTCCTTTATTGTTCTTTATTTCTTCTCTTCCTTTATTTACAATTGCCTCCATTCAATCTTTTTGTTGCATTATTATGATGTTTAATTTCACTTGTTTATGTATGATTATTGCTAATTCAATAATAATGCATAGCTAATTCTCTCTGCTAGGACAAAGGAGAACCATGATTATTAAGGAATTGTAATTTGAAGTATTAGGTTTAATGCAATTTTGGTTCATGTTGTTAATCGCTATATTCAATTGTTTCTGTCTAATTGAGTCGACGCAATTAGTCATTAAATCGGAGTAAACCTTGACCTAGATCGGAAGATTGGAAAGGGTGAGACTTGTAGCGAACATTAGGGCACGTAGCGAGGGCGGAAGCTAAGCTATTTGTGCTTTAGGGTGAATTGAGACCGGAAGGAGATATTCACTGCCCCATAGACCGTGTTTGCATTGACCTAAAACCTAGATTGCTTGACTGAATAATCATGGTGAACCAACTGTCTTAGCTATTCTCTCTCTATTTGCTTAATCTTTATTCCTTCGTCTTACCTCTCTTTCTTAATCTCATTAGATTAGAACAAACAATTCAAGCCCCAAGAAATTGGTTACCTTGACGGACTTAGTTAAAGCTGACATTTTCCCATCTCCCTGTGGAGATCGACCCTACTTACTGCTAGCTTCTGTTAGTGTGTCTAGGTTTTATTTTTGGTACCTGACGACGGTATCAAATTTTGGCACCGTTGTCGGGGAGGTGGCATAATTTTGTTGCTTTATTTAAGTTTGTCTCTCATCTCAAGGAACTTATTCCTTGAGACTGATCTCATATTTTTGTAACTTCTTGATTAGTTTTGCAGGATATATGTTCTAGAAGAGAACATTGTCGTACCTGCTTCACTGTAAATTCTATCTGCTAGGATGCCGAACATAGCCAGTCATTTAGAGCCAACGGTGGACTCACTTCCTAAAGGTTTCCTACAACCCACTGCTGACTCGGGAACCTTTGGAATCCACCCATCTTACATACAACTGGTCGAGAGAAATCTCTTCAGGGGGGTACCTGGAGAAGATCCGTGAAAGCATATAGAATTATTTACAGAATACTGTTCCACCATTCCTCTTGCTGCTGGGGTGACGCAAGACAGAGTGAATGAAGTCCTTTTCCCCTTTTCTTTGACTGATGATGCCCGGGGATGGTAGAGAGATTTAGACAAGGAACCTGCCGGTGTAACCGACTGGAATTCCCTTGCCTTGGCTTTTTAAAGGCGATATTTCCCACCACAACGCACTAATGCGTTGAGTGCTCAAATTACTGCATTTGAGCAACTACCTACTGTAGAATTGAACGGGGCTTGGACTAGGATCAAGAAGCTCGTCCGTTCTGTTCCTCATCATGGTTTCAAGCGCTGGTTCTTATGTACCCAATTCTACAATGGGTTGTATCCGGACCAGTGGGTTGTTCTTGATAATGCTGCCAAAGGGAGATTTCAAAAGAATGTAGAGGGTAGTCAAGGGTGGCATCTTATTGAGGAGATGGCCATCCATGTTGCCGAGTATGGAAATCCCCGAGGAGGTAGGAATGTAAACGAATTGGTAGTAGCTAAAGTAGAGAGTCCTAGCGGAAGTCTAGGTAGTCCGGATATTATAGAGATTGTGCGTGAGCATGCACAAGTTTGGTCTATTACTGAGCACGAAACAATATGTGGTAGATGCGGTATGGAGGGGCATGACCGCATTGGTTATATAGCGAATGTAGAGCGTGTCCTTGCTTATCAAAAATTCAAGCAAGGAGTTCCTTTCTCCAAATTATATGGAGACTTGACCTCAACGAGTGCTTCTACTCCTTCTACACCAATGCTGCAACCGGATTCCCCCTCTTTCAATGGGGAGTAAGCTGAATTAAAATCCTTGGTATTGAACTTAATGCAACAGCTTAGAGAGCAATGCAGCAAGGACAATACCGCTATTGTGGAGCTAAGAGAACAAGTTGCGCAACTAACACTCGCGCAAAACCAAGCACACCGACCACCCTCGTGCGACCCAATCAATGCCATTAATCTCCGAAGCGGTCTCACTTATGATGGACATGAAATGCCGGAAGACGGGGGTGTGACAGCTGATGATACCCCGGATGACGAGTTGGAGGAGCTAACAGAAGATATCCCTGCTGAATATCATCCTCTCGATCGAGTGATTTGGCAGACAAGGTTGTTCGATCGAGTGACTCTAGGACTCGATCGACAAAAAGCTAAAATTGAGGATCTCGATCGAGAGATCCATACTCCTCGATCGAGTAATTTTCCTGAAAAAACCATTCGATCGAGTGACAAATGTGTTCGATCGAGCACCAGAACCAGCGGAAGCTCAAATTTAATATCTAATTCCGCTACCATGTCATCTCCCCCTGCTGTGGAGGCGTCACGTGCTGATAAAGGTAAAGAGAACGTCGCGGGTCCACTCATTGCTACAAGAGTACCCTATCCAGGACGTCTGAAGGACGCCAAGGTTGAGTGACAGTACGGTAAGTTTGTGGATGTTGTCAAGAACCTTCAGGTAACTGTCCCTTTTACCGAACTTATTACCCAGGTACCTACTTACGCTAAATTTATGAAAGATATTGTGACGCGTAAGAGATAGCTAACTGAATTTGAGACTGTTACTCCTATGGAAGAGTCTAGTAATTTACTTTTAAATAAGGCTCCACCTAAAATGAAGGACCCGGGTAGTTTTTCTATTACTTGTGTTATAGGCAATGAAGTAATAGATAAGGCTCTTTGTGATATAGGAGCCAGCGTCAGTGTCATTCCTTTGTCTGTCTGCAAGAAATTGAAAATGGGTCACCTTAAAATGAATAATATTACATTACAGATGGCTGATAGATCTGTAAGACGACCATTGGGTATCTTAGAGGACGTGCCTGTGAAAATAGGCAAGTTCTTTATACCAGTAGACTTTAATGTTTTAGACATAGCTTAGGATACCCGGACCCCAATTATACTAGGAAGACCATTCTTATGTACAGCTGGGGCCATTATTGATGTCAAACAAGGGCGTTTGACTCGTACCGTGGGAGATGACGTAATTACTTTCAACCTGCCTAGTACTTTGGCTCGGCCAATGATATAGGATACATGTTATTCTGTTGATATTGTTGACGAGTCTGTCTATGACTTCTGGTCGGGTTCTTTTATAAAGGACCCACTAGAAGCTCTAATGATTTTAGATAAGTGTGCAGATAACCCAGATAACAATGATGCTATGTTGGACTTGCTTGAAGCTGCTTTAGATGAGCGTGAACTCACCGACGCTGAGGGAGAGAAAGTAGAACAGATGATCAGTACTCTTTTCTCCATAGAGGTAAAGGTACCTGAGCGTAAGCCTCTCCCCTCTCATCTAAAATATACCTTCTTAGATGATACCGAGCAATATCCAGTTATTGTTAGTTCTAAGCTTGATGATGATCAGCTGACTGCTTTGCTAGTTGTTCTTACGAAAAACAGGAAAGCTATGGGTTTTTCTTTGGATGATATCAAGGGGATTAGTCCCGATATTTGTATGCACATGATCGAGCTAGAGGTGGATCACAAAGCCTTGCAAACAGGGTCAGCGCCGGCTAAACCAAAAGATGCAAGACATTGTGATGGCTGAGGTAAGGAAGCTGCTTGACGCAGGTATTCTTTATTCTGTTGGTCATTCTAAGTGGGTGAGTCCTGTTCTAGTAGTTCCTAAGAAAGGAGGGACTACTGTGGTCACGAATGACAAAAACGAGTTAATACCTACTAGAGTAGTAACTGGCTGGCGGATGTGTATAGACTACAGACAGTTGAATGCCGCCACCAAGACAGATCACTTTCCCCTTCCTTTCATTGATCAGATGGTACAAAGGTTAGATTCTCATAAGTTTCTCTTTTATCTGGACGGATATTTAGGGTTCTTTCAGATCCCTATTCATCCAGACGATCAGGCTAAGACTACTTTTACTTGTCCTCAGGGCGTGTTTACTTAACGCAGGATGCCTTTTGGTTTATGTAATGCCCCCGCTACCTTTCAAAGGTGCATGATGGGGATATTTTCAAAGTACATTGAGTCTATTATGGAAGTCTTTATGGACGACTTCAGTGTCTATGGAAGTGATTTTTCTAATTGTATGTCTAACCTTGATAAAGTGTTGCAGCGCTGCATTGAGGTTAATCTTGTGCTTAACTAGGAGAAGTGCCTGGTTCGTCGGTTTTGTTACTCGTCGTCAAAAGTTACCTAGACCAAAACAATATTTATAACTTCACAAACTACTCTACTATTAGTAAAGAGGTAAGTAAAGGATGGATCCCAAGGGACGGGTATTGATGTACGATTTTCGATTCCAAATGGTGGTGTCTAAGGGTGTCACAATTTGGGTTGAGATAAGAGGTCACTAAACTAAATAACAATGTAAATAAACAAGCAAGATTATTAAAATGAGATGGAAACGACTGATTAAAAGCACTAGGGTGTCATGAGTTCATTGGGGATACATGGGAATTGATCATACAAACTTATTCTCAAATAATAAGCAAGCAATTATTGTTGTGATAGGATCAAGTTGGTTTATATCTTACAATCCTAGGAAGGTTTGGGTCCCGGAGCCGAATCAATTAGATTGTACAACACCTACAAGTCGACATAATCCTCCCTACTCAACTATATGCATGGTCTAATGAGACTCGAGATCGCTTATGTCTTACAAGTCTCATTGAAAAGGTAAGTGATGGGTAAAAAATGCAAGGATTCATAGGTTCACATTTCATCAAACATAACATGTGCATAAGTAGAGATCACAACAAGCAAGCAAATAAATTATGCGAACATATTAGATTAAGCATGAATCATCCCCTAAGTTGGTTTCCCCTAATTCCCCATTAACCCTAGTTAGGAAACTACTCACTCATTATCAAGTTTATCATGCTAACAAGGTTGTCAATCATATTAACAAGGCAAAACATGATGAATGAATGGAATTGATTAAAAATAATTAAAAAGGGATTAAGAGAATTTATACGTGCCTAATGTATAGTCGTTTTAGCCTATTTCAGCACGTATTTCTATGCATATTTATACTGTTTTTATGGTATTTTGCCCCGAATTGGCTACTTTGGTGCATTTTGTCCTTTTTGTAGGAATGATCGCGAAAGTAGTGGATCCGTACTCTTTTTCGTCCTTTTTGCATGCATTTAGAGGAGACGGGATTGTTCCAGAGTGAGTTACTGTGTTTGGAAGCGTCGTGGCACGCAATACGAGGCACTTAGACGCGGTCTTGAGCTGAAATGAAGTCAAGTCACTCGATCGAGCTGTTTTCCACTCGATCGAGTGGTTTCTACATCCAAGAAGTGGTCGATCGAGTACTTTGTACTCGACCCTTATGCTGCAGAAAGAGCTGTTGCTCGATCGAGTAACTTTTCAGTCGATCGAGCTGTTTTTGCTGAAGAATTGGTCGATCGAGTGGTTTTAATCCACTCGATCGAGTGGTTTTGATGGGTTTGGGCTTTAAGTAGCCCGCGTGATGTTTTATTTTGCTAAACTCTTTTGCTTTGCTATTTAAACACGCTTTACTAGGTTAATTAGGATTATCTTTCATACTATCAAACTCTCTACTGTTAAACATTATTACGTTGCTTTTCTTCCTCTACTGTTACTTTATTTCGGGATTGCTTTTACTCGGATTTTGTGTTCTTTACGCCGGATTCGCATTGATTGTAATTCCTTCTCTTCCTTTAATAATAATTAATCATTTGGTTGCTTTAATTCCTCGTTTGTGTTATTATTTCTTCTGCCCTAATTTTCTTTATTACAATTTATTGTTTATTTTTAATGTTTTCTGCTGGGAATTTAATTGCTGTTAGTTTAATTACCGATATGAGTAGCTAAACCCCCTTCATGTTGGGATTAGGGGATCTGCGATAGGAATGCGACGATGTAATGAATGAATTAGACGAATTGATTACGAGACTCTGTCACTATAGCAATTTAATTGTATTTATTCGACTTAGTTGAGTGCACGCTTCTATGTCACACTTTAATCTGGCTAAAATTAATCCTGGATCGAAAGATTGGACTAAATAGGCCTGCTATAAACAGTAGACTACCCTAATGAGGATGAAAGTTAAGTTAGTGGTATTTTAGGATAGGAAGTGGACCGAAAGGACCTTTCAACATCCGTCTCACATTAGTTCGTCTGAATTAAATACAGCTGAGTCGCAGGACTACCGTAGTGAACCGAATTCCCGACATATCCCTCTCCTCTTGATAGTTCAATCATATTTTATTGCCTTTACTGCTCTTTACTTTATTTCTCTTCCTTTCAAACTTCGTAGTTTAGAACCAAATTCAAACAACCCCCCAATTGTTACCGTAGGATTAGAATTAGACAGCTATAATTACATTATCTCCTTGTGGATTCGATACTCGACTGCCTCTACTACATTTTAGTTGAGACCGTTAGGTTTTATCTTTGATAGGGTTGCGATAGCCGTGTCAAATTTTGGCGCCGTTGCCGGGGAGGCAATTGTTCTAATTTTTGGTTGTCTTTATTTTAGTCTGTTTTTCAGTTTAAGGGACATCCGTTCCTTAGGCTATTCTTATATCCTATTTGTAGTTTCTTCTTATGCGCAGGTCACAAGGTGGTGAATTATTGCCTTATAATCCTGAGCTTGAGAAATCTCTGCGCGAGTTGAGACGATCACAAAGGGTATTACCGACAGAGGAAGAGCTGAGTACTCTGTCAAGCTTTCACGAGAACGATCTGTTCGAGAAAGATCCACCTTCATCTCCAGTTTCCAATTCATCAGCTGAAACAGTCACTTCTCCGGACTTTCTAGAAATGGCCGAAGAAGCAACCATTGCCAGTCACTCTGAACCGACAGCTGCGAATCTCTATAAGGGGTTTGTACTACCAGGGGAGGCAAGAAAATTTGAACCAAAGCCTTCTTATATCAACTTGGTTGAAAGGAACCAGTTCGGGGGAGCTGCAAATGAAGATGCAGCTAAGCACATGGAGACCTTTATCGATTATTGCTGCTCCATACCCCCACCAACTGGCGTGACACCGGATCAGATAAAAGAAACCATGTTTATCTTCTCACTCCGCGATGCTACAAGGGAGTGGTATAGTGATTTAGACCGGGCTGCTCACGGTGTAACTGAATGGAATTCACGGGCTTTAGCATTCTATAAGAAGTACTTTTCTGCATCGAAGACTATTGCCATTAGAGCTCAGCAGCTTTAAACAAGGGCCTGACAAGAACTTTCACGAGGCATGGGTCCACTTCAAGAAGTTGGTGCGAACCATTCCGCACCATGGGTTCGAAAAGTGGAGTCTATGCAATCAGTTCTATAACGGGTTGTATGACGATCAGAGGGCTATCTTGGATGCTGCAGCCAATGGCTGATTTGCTGAGAATATGGGAGAGACTAAGGGGCGGAAGATCATTGATGATTTGGCCACCCATAAGGCTGAATATGGGAACTCTAGAGGTAATCAAAGAAGAGCTGCTGAATCTTCTTCTGTCGCTGCACTTGAAGCTCTAACTGCAAGATTTGATAAATATGAGTTGGGAGGAGCTTCCAAAGGAGGGATGTATCGGTGAATCTTTGTGTCGACGGTCCTTTCGTCTGTAGAAGATGTGGAGGAGAGGGACATGTCTCAGATCATTGTCCCAACTCCTATGAGTCTTATGCTGCCTTTCAACATTACAGGCAGAACAACACTTATTACGAGCCGAACGTCCATCCCAATTTGAGGTGGAGTAGTCAGAATGTGCTCAATCCCACTGCTCCTCCGAATCAGCAGCAGCCGTATATTCCTCCACACAAGAATCAACAAGGCTTTCAGAAGCCTCCTTCTTTCAATCCTCCTAACCATGGTGCATCATCTTCCGGTGGGGTGAATGAAATAGGAGAGATAAAGTCTATGTTGCAGACCATTTCAAAGCATTTGCAGCTGAATGATCAACAAAATCAACAGAAGGACGCGTCATTTAAGGCACTTGAGACTCAAGTTGCCCAACTTGCTGCAAATCAATCCTCGAGAAAGCAGGGTCATTTACCGACTCGAAATGAGAAGAATCCACATGAGACGGTAAATCTGATAGAATTGAGAAGCGGTCTTTCTTATGAGGGACCAGAAATGCAAAAATCAGACCCTAGGGAAGCTAATACTGATGGTGAACAGTGTACTGTCGAGAAAAAAGGGCTCACGACAAAGCAGTTGCTCGATCGACTGAAATCTGGTGTTTGATCTTGCAGAACTGAAGATGGAAGCCCTCGATCGAGTGGTTTTTCCACTCGATCGAGTGAACAGGAAGAACAGGTTGGTCGATCGAGTAGTTTATCTACTCGATCGAGTGAAGCAGAAAGTGGAGTTGGTCGATCGAGTAGAAATTGTAATCGATCGACTGACATTGATGAAGAAACTGCTCGATCGAGTGAGCAAATTGGTCGATCGAGTAGTATTGATGACGGAAGCTTATTCGAGAGCCTGCTAGTGCTTGTTTAAGTGAGAAATCACCGGAAAGACCTCGTTCGAGAGGTAAGAAGCGTCCAAAGGATACAGAACTTGCTCCGGAAGACACTTTGGAAGAGAGAAACAAGGGACTCGAGATACCTATTACGGTTCCCTTCCCGAGGCGGCTGCAAAATACTAAGGCTACTCAACAATTCGGCAAATTTGTCAAACTTTTGAAAAGCTTGGAAGTCACCGTGCCGTTCACTGAATTGCTGACTAAGGTACCCTCTTATTTAAAGTTTATGAAAGAAATTTTAGTGCGTAAGAGGACTATTAATGACAGTGAGACCGTAGCTTTGACTGAGGTGGGGTCAGCCCTATTTCAAAATAAGTTACCCCCTAAGCAATCAGACCCGAGTAGTTTTTCAATTCCGTGTCATATCGGTATGCATTTGATTGATAAGGCGCTATGCGATTTAGGCGCTAGCGTGAGTGTCTTACCTTTATCTCTGGCCAAGAGATTTGGTTTGACAAAGCTGAGTTGTACCAACATGACTGTTCAGATGGTCGATCGTAGCTTATCACGGCCACTAGGTGTAGTAGAAGACGTACCTGTTCAGATCGGGAAGTTCTTTATTCCCGTTGATTTTGTTGTCTTAGACATCCCCGAAGATGCACACACCCCTATTATTTTAGGGAGACCATTTTTGTCCACTGCTCGTGCAGTAATAGACGTCGGGGGGAAGACTTTGACCTTTTAGGTAGGGGACGAGGAACTAATTTTTCATCAGTCTAAGTTCCGGAGAGCTCCCATGCAAGCCCAGCCTTGCAATGCTCTCTCTTCTATTGATCCTAGTATTGACACTCGAAATGAAAATTTTGAGAACTGTGCCGCTATTGTTAACCCTCCGCCTCAGACTAAGAGCAAAAAGGAAAAAAGTTCGTCTGTTTTCCTTGCTATAGGTACAGATGAAAGCAAAGGGGAAGCAGTCAAGGGACATGGTGCAATCATTATCAATCAAACTGGAAATGTTGACGCTAAAGCTGGTGATAAAGGAGCAAGGACGAGGAAGGTTCACGCTTATGTGGATGTGAACTACTCCCCTCCTACCGTTTCAAGTGATTACTCATGCTCATGGAAGTTGAAGAGGACAGTCAATGTTGCTAAGGTGACGTCCTCCAGTCAGAAGCCCACCAAGGGGCTACTGAAATTTGATGGGAATTAAACGGGGAAATGCCCCGTGTAACACTTTGTAATAGATAATTTTTGAATTTCTTTTGAATTTGTTTTATTGCATTTTAATTAGGACAATTAGTTTTAAACAGTTTTTAGCACAAACGTAAGACTATAGACTGTGCTCATGCATATTTGGTATATTGGGAAATTTTTGCCTGTGTTTTTATGAAGGTTTGGGGAAGTTTCACGCATCCCGAGGAGGAAATGACGAAAATTAAGAAGGTTACGCGAGAAAAGTCCTCGATCGAGTACTTTTTGTACTCGATCGAGTGAAAATCCAGTCGATCGAGCACCTTTTCCAGTCGATCGAGCAAAGCAATAAGCTGGACTAGTCGATCGAGTAAAATTTACTCGAGCGAGCAGCAGGAGCATCAACAGTGCTCGATCGAGCGGTTTTAAACCACTCGATCGAGTGGAAATGAATAGGACGCAGGGAGTGTTTTCCTTAAACTCTTTCTTTTTGTTCTAAATTCATTTTATTTCCCAATTTTTTGTCTAACACCCCTTTGTGCGATCAATTTCTTCCCCAAATCCCATATTTTCTGCCCAATCTCCAAATCCGTCACCTACATTTCATTGTTTGCATATTAATCTTCAAAAACCCCTTAAACTCACCCTTACTTGTGTTCACTTTCGCGGTTTTAAAAGGGTTTTCTGGTTTGCGGGGTTTTCGACTGAAATCCGCCACTATTGCTTGTTTATTTGAGGATTATTTGCAATTGTAGGATCAATCTCATTAAGTAAGCATTTCCTTCACCCTCTTTGTTATTTGATTTCGATTAATTAGAATTTTATGAGGTGAAAGTCGAATTTAGGGTTTGTATATCCAATGTTGGTCGATTTTTCGACTGTATTGTGTTTGTGTACCCTTAATTAGCTTGCTTGATGATCATATTTCCCTTTCCTCGCTGTTTTGCATGCTTAAATCGAATTTTACATGACTTTTGCTATATGGGTTCAGGACAGTTGAAATTTTCGACTGTCACATGGGTGATTGCTGCTGTACTCTGTCTAAATTAGCTTCATTATCACTAATTTGCTGTTGTTTTAGACTGTTATCAACCCCTTGCACCGCTTAGCATGTTTAATTCGAGTCTTGTGCGAAGTTTTGCAATTAGGGCTTCTCAGTCGAAATTCTCGACTGTCAGACGGGTTCACATGTTTTCATGCTTTAATTAACCTCAGTCATTGCTTGCTCACTACTGTTGTTAACTACTACCCCGTCCCCCGCCGCTTACATCTTTGAATCGAAATTTCTGAGGAATTGTTGGAAATTGTATGCTGTAGGTCGAAATTTTCGACTGGTAGGGGAGTGTTTATGGTTTCACATGCTGTTTTTCTGTTGTCTTAGCCTCTGTTAACCATTGTTTTCCTCCCATATCCCCTACCCTATGTTTGCAGGATGGAGTCGAGTACTTTACCATCCACCAGTACTTCCTCCAGTCCGTCCTTGAGTGAGTTAGTGGCCCCTGCTGTTGCCACTACCACTGCCCTAGTCACCAATGTAGCCCCAGTTTTCCTTATTTCAGCTGCAGGGACGGTCTTTGCTCCAGCTAGCTCAGCTTGAAGCTCAGTTCAAGCTACCACTTCCTCCACGGTCACCACCACAGCTAGCACTGCTGCTAGTTCCTCTTCAGTGGTGACCACAGTAGCCACTACCTGTACACCAGCCACCACTTCTACACCTGTGGCGGACTCACCAGCAGCCGCAGCCGCCTTCAGAGCTGCCCTGGTTCCTTACACCGTCCGAGAGCGAGCCGCTGCCTTGCGTTCCAGAGACCGAGGCCGGGGTCGTAGACAATCTCGAGCTACGCCAGCTCCTGTTGCCTCTACTCCCGCTCCTAGCACTTCCACAATCGCGCTCGTTTCTACTTCTACCGCCGCTCCGTCTACTTCGAGACGATTCGGACCGAGGGGACACTCTCCTCGACTCCCACCCAGACTACCCACAGGTATTATTCGTCAACGCTGTCTATCGTACGAAATTATTTAACTTGGTCAAGTGTGTACATGTGCCTTCCCGATTTTTGGATAAATCGGCATTAGAGAAACTCGGTATTTACGAGTCAGTCTGTACTTTACTACGGGGCACGGGGATGCCTGGCCTCATTACCATGAGGGGTCGTACCTTCTTAGAGCTGAGCCTCGAGTTTCTCAGCTCTTTTACCTTCTCCTCAGGGGCATACGATATTGACCCCCACTGTTTGTCAGTCTCTTTCCGGTTGTTCAACCGGACTTTCCCGATGCCTCTAGTGGAGTTTGGTAGGTTACTTGACCTTACCTCCTCGGGTGTGACATCAGATTCGAGGAAGGTCTACCGTCAGGTTTGGCGGTGCCTGGCCCAGACCCGTTTCCAGGAGCGTAAGATCCACCAAGTCCACCATCCCCCCGTCCGTTGTTTTCTTAGACTGATGGGGAGTTCTATTTTCGGCCGAAAGGAGCCGAACAACACTACCAACACCGAGCTCTCCATCCTGGGCGGTTATCTGAACGTCGACTGTGAAGGTCCTTTTACCTTCAACATTACCTAACTCACCGCCCAGTACCTCCACGACCAGGGGAAGAAGGAGGCGGGAACCATTGCCTGCGGTGGCAGAGCCACCATTCTTGCCCATCGCCTTTTTCCCACCTGGCCACGTGACTTGCAGTACCTCGAGGGAGAGAGGTCACTGAGTCTGGCTGCCATGCTCGCTCATCATTGGCTAACCCCAGACTACCAGACTTGGAAGATTGACGACTCCTTGTCTGTTGACTTACCTTGCGACAGTCTCCCCCGTATTGAGCCCTTACCTACTGTTGTAAAGGGCCACCGTCTGCCTGCTTTGCCTCTACTTCACCTTCCACTTCGACCATCTCCCGATGCACCCGCCGCCAAGAAGCGGTGAGTTGAGACTGGAGAGGGGTCCACACCTTTAGGGAGTACCCAGCCTTCCACGGCTACTCCCGATCCGACCCCTACTCCCACTACTACTACCGCTCCTACTTCTGCTCCACCTCCCACTGACCAGACCCAGACTGAGCCGGTCTTCCCGGCTACTTTTAGACCACCTCCTCCCTTTGTAGCGCCCGCGGTCCAGGACCAAGGGGGCGCAGTTTACGGTTTGTTGATCGAGCTTGCAGAGCGTCAGGCTCGTATGGAGAGGGACATGGCTCTTGCCTTACACCCTCTATACGAGTACCACTTGCGGCGACACAGACCGATCCCGGAGGGTTGGCCACACCCTTCCTTCATCCAGTACCCAGCTCAGGGGTACCCGGTTTCTGACGAGGAGGACGAGGACCCAGAGGTGGCAGTGGAGAGAGTTCGAGAGGAGGAGGGAAGAGGAGAGAGGATGAGAAAGACCCGGAGTACAAGGTGGATGGAGACGACGACGACGATGACGAGTAGCTACTGGTCTACTCACTTCCCCAGTTTTCTGGCTGGTTTGGGGAAGTTCGTATTTTGTATGTATCTCTTACTCTTTTATTTTGCCTCCTTTATTTTTCTTTTTTTTATTTTGTTGGTTTGTATACTCCCGTTCCCCCATATTTCTGCTGGTGTATGCTGGAGGACAACGAGGGCGTTGTCCGTTTTGGTTTGGGGAGGGTATATTGCATCCTTTTGAGTCTGCATTTGCATCTGTTTTTTGCATTCACGTTTACATCCTTTTGAGTCTGCATTTGCATCTGTTTTTTGCATTCACGTTTATTTTTCAGCCTTGCATTGTTGTTTATTTTCAAAAAAATTAAAAAAAATAAAATAAAATTAAAAAATTACAAAAACTCAAAAAAATTTCACGTTTAGTTTTGCATATAGGTTGAGTCAGAACGGTAGATTCCCATGATGACAATGCACTATAACTTGTCTTTTTGCTTGAGCCTTGCACTTTATTGATAGCTTTTAGCTTGTCATACGCATAGTCTACGAATTTCTGTTCAAATATAATCTGACTGTTTAGACTTGACCTATAAATTGGCAAACTACTTAAAAATTCTGAGTTTTAGAGCCACAACTGGTGACATTCATGACCAGTTCATTAAGAATTGAGAGTAGTACTCCTTGCAGAGCATGTTCATCTTTTTGCACATTTATGACATTCAATTTCTTGCCAAATGCACATATTCGGGTTTGTGGTTGGTGTCACATGCAGGGAGGTGTTTGCAAATTCCCCTTTCCTTATACTTTTCACCCATTTAGCTCCAAATTAGCCAAAACTTGCCTTTTTGACCCATTAGCTGCATTCCAAATTAAGCCTGTCTAGTCAAGCTAGTTTAGTATGTTCTTTTGTGGTATGAGTTGTCGTCTGCAGTTTGGCCGTATCCCTTTGTATGGAGTTGTTGAAAAGTTGAGGAGAAGGAGAAAGAAAAAAAAAGTAAAGAAAAAAAAAAGAGAAAACGTGAAAAAAAAAAATTAAAAAGAAAAGAAGGCTGGAACGTGTAAAAAAAGAAAAAAGAAAAAGAGAATGTGAAAATGGAGGAAACAGACGTGCTCCTCTTGTCTGAGTTGAGAAGATGTTCGAAGATGTACAATCGAAAAAGGTTGATGTGGTTCAGTTAGTTATTTCAGACGGTGTTTAAAAGGGAAGTTTGTGACCGTCTGACTCCTCCGTTCTATCCCATATTTTTTTAGGAGATTGTGTTTTGAGTCTAGTGAGTTTTGTGCCGAAGGAAGGGCACCCGTACTTAGTCTTTTAGTCAGTTGAGATTCGGATGGTTTCATTATGGTCCTGTTAGAAACTAGCTTGGCGCTTTTACCTCCACATTTCCATAACATGTTTTGCCTTTTCTCACCTGAACCTTACTATTCCCAAATCATTTGCAAACCCTCGGATGTGACAGACATTATTGGTTGGAATTTGTGCAGTAGTACTTGAATTGTATTTCATTTTTGTTGCATGCATGCTATGTAGGTCGCAGTTAGGTGAGTGACTGTATTTCCTTCTCTCTTTTACATATAACATTCACCCTTTGCATCATGAGAGAAGAGTGACCACGAGAGAGTCCAGTTTTGTTGGTCTTGCAAGGTCGATAGGTCAGCTATATTTCTGAACAGCTTATAATTCGTTTGCGTATTGACTTTTTAGCTTTAACTGTTAATTTTTGTTGCATTAAATTGGTTCAAGTAGACAAGTTAAGCTAGCTCTGAGTTATCATTTCCATTCCATTAATTTAGTTTTGAGTTTACTCGAGGACGAGTAAAGGTTCGGTTTGGGGAGATTTGATACGTGCCTAATGTATAGTCTTTTTAGCCTATTTCAGCACGTATTTCTATGCATATTTATACTGTTTTTATGGTATTTTGCCCCGAATTGGCTACTTTGGTGCATTTTGTCCTTTTTGTAGGAATGATCGCGAAAGTAGTGGATCCGTACTCTTTTTCGTCCTTTTTGCATGCATTTAGAGGAGACAGGATTGCTCCAGAGTGAGTTACTGTTTTTGGAAGCGTCGTGGCACGCAATACGAGGCCCTTAGAGGCGGTCTTGAGCTGAAATGAAGTCAAGTCACTCGATCGAGCTGTTTTCCACTCGATCAAGTGGTTTCTACATCCAAGAAGTGGTCGATCGAGTACTTTGTACTCGACCCTTATGCTGCAGAATGAGCTGTTGCTCGATCGAGTAACTTTTCAGTCGATCGAGCTGTTTTGGCTGAAGAATTGGTCGATCGAGTGGTTTTAATCCACTCGATCGAGTGGTTTTGATGGGTTTGGGCTTTAATTAGCCCGCGTGATGTTTTATTTCGCTAAACTCTTTTGCTTTGCTATTTAAACACGCTTTACTAGGTTAATTAGGATTATCTTTCATACTATCAAACTCTCTACTGTTAAACATTATTACGTTGCTTTTCTTCCTCTACTACTACTTTATTTCGGGATTGCTTTTACTCGGATTTTGTGTTCTTTACGCCGGATTCGCATTGATTGTAATTCCTTCTCTTCCTTTAATAATAATTAATCATTTGGTTGCTTTAATTCCTCGTTTGTGTTATTATTTCTTCTGCCCTAATTTTCTTTATTACAATTTATTGTTTATTTATAATGTTTTCTGCTGGGAATTTAATTGCTGTTAGTTTAATCACCGATATGAGTAGCTAAACCCCCTTCATGTTGGGATTAGGGGATCTGCGGTAGGAATGCGACGATGTAGTGAATGAATTAGACGAATTGATTACGAGACTCTGTCACTATAGCAATTTAATTGTATTTATTCGACTTAATTGAGTGCACGCTTCTATGTCACCCTTTAATCTGGCTAAAATTAATCCTGGATCGAAAGATTGGACTAAATAGGCCTGCTATAAACAGTAGACTACCCTAACGAGGATGAAAGTTAAGTTAGTGGTATTTTAGGATAGGAAGTGGACCGAAAGGACCTTTCAACATCCGTCTCACATTAGTTCGTCTGAATCATTTACAGCTGAGTCGCAGGACTACCGTAGTGAACCGAATTCCCGACATATCCCTCTCCTCTTAATAGTTCAATCATATTTTTGAAGGAAATGTAAATTCATATACACTCTAACATACTCATATATGTCTAAATTAATTTGTCATAAAATTAAATACGGATTTTATGCATGCAAACAATATAATAAAATAGAGAATAAATCATATTCTTACATTGGATGTATCGGTTTTATGGGCACAAAAGAAATCTCCTTTCCTTTTGTTCTTGAGCTTTCCATTTGGATGAACAAGATTCAAGGGTAGAATCTCTCCCAAAGATGAATACCCAAGGTAACCACTAAAAAGACTAATATTATTTGATCTAGAACAATATTAATCTTACCAAAAATTGACCCAAAATAATATTTTGCACTCTATAATTTCGGCATAGAGTAGAAGTATTTTAGGAGTTTTTATCTCTCTAATTTCATAAGATGTAGAGAGTATTTTCTTATTCTTTCTCTAGGAAAAATATGCAAAAAGTATCAATGAATAATGATAGAGAAAACTCTCTATTAGCCCTTGAAAAACCGGTTGCCAAGAGTGAGAGGGAGCCAATGCATGGTGAAGTTTTTCTATCCAAGAAAACATAGGCATGCAAGGCTATGGCTAGGTCTAATTATGTTGTTTTCCACTCAAAATATAACATAATTTAAACACCATGCTCCCTTCTAATTTTCGGTCCAAATGAGATAAAATGGATTCCATTTTATATTTGTCAATTTGTCAATTTGTCATATGTCACATGTCACATGTCACATAAAATTTTTATGTATTTTTAACTTATTAAAAATCAACGTATCATCAAAAATACGTCATAAACAAAAACGACTTAGTAATTCATAATTACTTGTACCAAAAATTTTACCAATTTATAAATCACAACAGATTGTATTTATAATAATTTATTCATTCAAATGCAATTGTTTCCTTAAACAATAATTTCATCTAAGTAACGAAACAATTCGATTACTTAGACCGTATCTCATTTAATCAAATTTCAATAAGACATGTAAATATTACTTCCAAAAACGTCCGTCAATTTTAAGTAATTTAATTAACCCGTATCGTCATACGATCAATTAAATAATCAATTAAGTGTGTTACCCTTTAGGTATGACCTAAGGGGATCAATAGTCACCACCGCCGCACGACAAGTAATGTCAAACTCTAGTCACCAATCATTACCGATATGTGTGGACCAGTTGATAGTAAAATATTACATCCCACATGTATTCTTATAATGAGATTTAATAATGATATTTAAATCATATGATCGCACTATTGTTGAGGACACATTTCCCAACAATCTCCCACTTGTCCTCGACAAGTGTGCGTCACCAATTCTCTTGTCCTATTACTATCTCCCACTCAATGCAAGGTGTCTTTCAGGTCGTACTTGCAAGTGATCATATCGAGAGTGGTTTCCTCGATCTGGAGAATAACTGTTAGACCGGATTTATCCACTCTGGATACCTTCCGAGCGTGGCCACGCATTTCTTGTTCATTACTCCTCGAGTGGCCCTGAGATATTGTTTTAACCCTGACAAGGGGATGGACAATTCCTATCGCACTCATTCCCTTCGACTAGCCACAGCCATCATAACGCAAAATATGCCCATTTGACCCCATTTACGAAGGTCGTAGTAACACAAATCAAAGTTAATCTGAAACTGTGCCATCTTAGGTGAATAGTCTTTAGTCAAAAGAATCGACTCATTAGAATACTATAGTAGCTCTCGCCACGACCAGGCTATATAATTTGCCAGAACTCTATAAGCGGTCATAAGGCCCGACAAGGTGTTCCTAACAATCTGCCTATGTGATCGACTAGTCATCCCACATGACTCTATGGCACTTGAACTTGCCATCAATCGCATTAAACTCTAGTCACTTCGAGACGTCACCTCATGTAAGTGACTATGGGCGAATACAATGCTAATCCGTGTTCACTTTAACGGGGTTCAATTGTCTCTACAACTCGTTTGGAAGTAACAAAGTATAATAAAAGAGTTTTAAAGTAAAACTCGAACGACAAATGCGATTATCACATATGAATAGTCAATGCCTGATTACTATTCATGTTCTATAATCTAATTTGATCTTGTACGTAGTTGTTCATTTCAATTCAATTGAAATGACATGACTCATCATGTTTAGCCTTTGAGAAGGCTTTGGTTAGTAGGTTTTATCAATTTCTTGTACCTTACTCAACCTTACTACATACTCGTTTTCCTTTGTAATGTATACACTTGCATTACAAAACTTTCTGAGTACGTGTCAAGATCCAATCAAGACATAGTCCCTCTAGCCTTAGAATAGCTCCCACTGTTTTCATAGTGTGCGGGACTCATCCTTCTTGCACATCTCATGATTGCAAGTGTACTCAATTTCCGTTATAAATATCTCTCATTGTTCTTTATTGCCTAGAACGATTCTAGAAAATCTACTTCTTAATTAACATTGCCACAATGGTATCTTAACCATCCTAATGTGTTTTGATTATGGTTTCGTCGGAAACCATGCGCAATCTCAATTGTCAATTGTCACTTGTGTAACACCCTTACACAAAATTGCATCATAAACACTTTGCTTTACTTCCTTAATGCTTCTGCAAGCACTTAAGGGTAATCTTTATAGCTTACTTTGGTAAAGATTACTTAAATTCGATTTTGAAAACAATTCATCATACTCAAAGCATATGAAGTGTTATACATCATTTCTTTTCAATTGATTCGGCAGCGGAAGCAAATGAAATCAATCAAATATGTTCAATTTGATTGAACTAGTCATGAATCTTATCAACATAAGACTTCTTACTGACGCTAATATCATGTGGATTTATCTTCATAAATCCGGATATTCAAGATGTATTATAATACTCCAAAAGTCTTAAATCATTCTCAATGATCAATATGTCATCCACATATCGGACTAATTAAAACTTCCGTAACTCCCACTAAACTTCATGTATAAACACAACTTCTCGACTTTTCGAGAAAAGTTTTATCACATGATCAAAACAATGATTCCAACTCATTGATGTCCTACTTAATATTCTCTCTTAAGTTTCACATTATCTTAGGATTGCAAGAATCTATAAAACTCATGACATGTATTGAATACATTCCTTCTATTGAAGAAGTGAGTTTTAGATTCACTCGCTATGTATTTCATAATAATGAAACATAATCCCTAAGAAGATCCAAATAGACTTAAGAATTTCAGTTGGTGCAAAACCCTTTGCAACCAATCTTGCTTTGAAATCTCTCTTTATTAGTGCAAAACCCTTTGTCACTAATCAAGCCCTTTTGTTTCGGATTTTCATGGCTCTAAGCCTTGTATTGAGTTGTGACTTAAACATTCATATGTAAGTCATATGTTCATTACTTTCTAGAAGTAATCAACTTGAATCAAACAATTTCTTTTGTAAGTTATAAGCTCTTTACTTTCTTCAAAGTAGCATGAATTCATCATTTTTAACAAGTGACGAATTTAACCTCCTAGGTTTTGAAGAAACAACGTCTTACACAAAACGTCTCATGTAGCCAAGAAAGAGCAGTTTCTTGCGACATAACATTCTCTGTGGCATTCTTTGTGGCTCTTGAATAATTTCTCCCACTCTGTCTTCTAGAAATAAAATTGTATTTTAGAAAGACAGCTTCACGAGCCGCAAACCCGTCGTACTCGTGATAATTGAAGAGGGAAAAATGAGCATTTGTTTCTTGTGAAAACTTACAAACATGGTACTTTTACCATTTCATATCTTATATGATTCGATTTAGTGGAAAAATAATTTAGACAAAACGATAAAATCCCCAAAAGGATCAAGTAACTCAAAGTAACTTGATTGAAGTCCAAACCATATCAAATAGCGCTTGATTTCTTATCCATCCACACATTATTTCATTATGCGTGCTAAGAGAGATTAACTTGTGATACTATATCACATTTCCTTTGGCTTATATCAAAGTCTTCACTTTGATAATCCCATCACGACCAAATCGTGATTTCTTTAACTCTTTAATCTTCTTTAAAGATTTTTTTTTTTTTATTTATCTTATTAAGTTAACACTTTAGCGTCAACTTAAATCGTTGATAAAAGAGAATGATCAACCTATTTTGGATCAATGATTTACAACCTCGATCTCCTTTTCAACCAAAAGGCACGAGACATCTTGCTTTGAATACAAGATACGCATATACCATTAACAATCTAATGGTTTCAAGAGTACTCGATAACTCTTTACGTTCATCATTCCAAAATTTAAGGTTTAATCTTGAGTTACCAATTTGAGTCTTGCATCATCTTCATGATATATCGTTCTAGTTTGGTTTAGAATATACTCACCTTGATGATGGGCTAGCCATACATCAAATCGTGGTGTATAGGGTCACAAAAGTGAAAACCTCTTTTGTATCTTAACAAGTTTATATTCTTATTTAGAGTTTATGCACTTAATAGTCACAATTAAGTACAACTTTAAATCCAAAAACTAGATTGAGTACACAATTACTCTATCTCTCGACATTATTGTTGCTAGTCGTCATATTCTAATCATCCTATGTATCAAGTACAATGATGAAAACCTCCATTGGTTTCCAATATTGACGAAGTAGTACTAGCAAAATTTATGTTAATCATATAAACATTTAAGGAAGAAGGTCCCATTAGATGTCCCACAACTAACTTGTTGATTCTTCAATAATTTGGGGTAGTTTCCTTTCTCGTGTCCAACATTTAAGACAATGGAAACTTTATCGGTCGGGATTGATAGGTTTAGTATCGTCATTCTCAACAACTTTACCTTTAACATTACCTTGTATCAATTCCATTATAATCCTTACTTCTTGAACCTCGTCCTCATCTTAACTGTTTAAGAGAATGCTCCCACTTAATTCAATGAGTCTTTGCTTTGAGAAGCAAAATTGAATTCATGAAGATTCACTCTTCATTTGTTCGTTTTAATCTTAAAACTTTCATTGAAGTGGTTGCGTTATTTTGGTCAATTACGAATTCTTGACAAAACTAATCACCAAAACAATTTATCGCTTCAAGGTACTTAATTCATTTAAGTACATGAAAAATAATCCATTGTAAGTAGATGTGTTAGTCAAGAATCAAAAACCTGTTTGATAATGAATAACTTTTAATCTATACTCTTTGCAAGAGATCCTTAACAATGGTTCATTTGAGGTTTTAGAAGCAAATTCATATTTGTCTTTAGTTACGATGTTTTAAGGAGACTTGAATCAACAATCGAAATGATATCGTATATAAATTGTGGTAAAGAAATAGAACAATAATAACAGAATAGTGAAAACAAAACATTTATCGTTATATTAATACTTGTAAATAACAAGTAAAGCATTTATATAGTGACCTCTACCCAACTATGATAAATGATTCCAAGACCCAAATTCATATCAACTTAGGCACGGGGTAGCCGATGAAACCCTCATCAATATAACTCGGTGGATTAACCTTTTAATCGATTCTACTTTTAGAACTCTTGGTCGATAAAATTACTCTAATATTTATCTATAGCCCAAAACACATCAACAAGGGCACGGGGTATCCGATGAAACCCTTATCAATTACTTTTGTTGAGTTCAATCCAAATTTCGAATAAATGTGTCCATTGTCCAAACTCACATTAACTTAGGCACGGGGTAGCCGATGAAACCCTCATCAACATGAATTCGGTGGATTAGACATTTATCACCCACTTCCCCTACGTAACAAGGTTTGTACCCCGGGGTAGCCGAGTGCACTCCCTCGCGAAATAGGTTTTCATGGTTTCTACTATTTGGTAAGGCTATGTCTCAATTAATTGTTTTAGCGAGAGGTCATGTCAATTTATTATCTATCACGTTTTAAGTGAACTAAAGCGGTGAACTACGATAATTCGAATTGACACGGTCGATAAACTCGATAAAATAAGGATGCATGTTTAGTTATGGCGATTTAGCGATGCATGTGACATAAAATAAAATGCAAGCATAAAATAAATAAATCCTAGTATGGCCTTTCCTAAAATAGAAAAACTATTTAACTATTACATATTCGGAAACCAACTCCATTGGTCCCTTGAACTTCGGTTGTGGCACGCATCTCGAGGTAACACCGTCTTTATGTATCACCATTCTTGAAGAAATCCGTCTTTGGGTACTCCGGAATGAATAAAATTACATAACAAATTACATAATTTCCTATTATACATTTGTAACTAAAATAAAATAAATTACAAAACGGTGATACGAGATCACAATAAAAATTACAACCGAATCGATATTCCCATACATTTCGGGAAATACCAATTAAAATCTAAGGCCATACTAAGTAAAATTACATAATTCAAAATTACATAAATTAAAATTATGACAATCATAAAGATAGTGCAGCATTATAATATGTATGAACATGCTCAATTTTATGCTAAATCGCCTTTAATTAGCCAATATCGTATATTACTCGGTTTTTACGGATTTGCGTGATTTCAACATTTTTTAATCACAAAAATACATAAACTCATATTTATGCATAAGTTAATTACCCTAACCTCTTAGGACTCAAAATTTAGTCTTCACTAATAATTTGACCATAATTAACCCATATTTCATAAAATTGTTCATAAATGGACCAAAAATTACAAAAATAAGCTATTAAACTTCAAATAAATCACAAAATTCCAAATAAATTCAAAATTCAAAATTGAAATTCATGAAAATTCTGGAAAAATACCATGACACTCATAATGTTCAAAATCTTAGGTTAAAAATTTCAAAATTTTTCCGGAAAAACAATGTTGCGGTTTATCGATTTTTAATAAAATAATCATAAAAACATGGAAAAATTATTTTCATTAACTTTTCAATTTTAGATCTGAAAAAGATAATAAAATGCAAAATTAGACGTTTTTCCTAAGTCATAGATTATGTTTTATTAATTTTCCACTAATAATGTCACTATTTATGCTATTTTTCTTCAAAAATTCATAAATCATGCAAAAAGACTTCTTTATAGCCAATTATTTTACACACATCTTGTAAAATTGCATGTGACAACATATTAATTTTCTATGACCAGATTCGAAATTTAACTCATATTAACCTATTTTTCACTTAAATCCGAATTTAATAATGAAAAAAATATCATTTTTCGAGCATACCAAGTCCAAAAATTATGAAAATTTACAGGTTATCTCAAAATAATATATGTGACAACATATCCAAAAACCAAGTGAAAATTCGAAGTATAGCTAATTTTAGACCAAAAATGACATTTTTACTCATAAAATCACATTTAAATGCCATTATTGAAAATTATGAACAATAAAAATCCGAAAAATTAACCAAAATATCCTAAAACATTTTAGGACCAGAAATATTAACATGCATGGATTGATTTCGTGATATCTCATAATAACACAAATTTTACAAGTTTTATTTGTTATTCTTATAACTCGGAAAAACTTTTAACCGATTTGCATGCAAACAACCGTGGCTCATGATACCGATTGAAGGAAATGTAAATTCATATACACTCTAACATACTCATATATGTCTAAATTAATTTGTCATAAAATTAAATACGGATTTTATGCATACAAACAATATAATAAAATAGAGAAGAAATCATATTCTTACATTGGATGTATCGGTTTTATGGGCACAAAAGAAATCTTCTTTCCTTTTGTTCTTGAGCTTTCCATTTGGATGAACAAGATTCAAGGGTAGAATCTCTCCCAAAGATGAATACCCAAGGTAACCACTAAAAAGACTAATATTATTTGATCTAGAACAATATTAATCTTACCAAAAATTGACCCAAAATATTATTTTGCACTCTATAATTTCGGCATAGAGTAGAAGCATTTTAGGAGTTTTTATCTCTCTAATTTCATAAGATGTAGAGAGTATTTTCTTATTCTTTCTCTAGGAAAAATATGCAAAAAGTATCAATGAATAATGATAGAGAAAACTCTCTATTAGCCCTTGAAAAACCGGTTGCCAAGAGTGAGAGGGAGCCAATGCATGGTGAAGTTTTTCTATCCAAGAAAACATAGGCATGCAAGGCTATGGCTAGGTCTAATTATGTTGTTTTCCACTCAAAATATAACATAATTTAAACACCATGCTCCCTTCTAATTTTCGGTCCAAATGAGATAAAATGGATTCCATTTTATCTTTGTCAATTTGTCAATTTGTCATATGTCACATGTTACATGTCACATAAAATTGTTATGTATTTTTAACTTATTAAAAATAAACGTATCATCAAAAATACGTCATAAACAAAAACGACTTAGTAATTCATAATTACTTGTACCAAAAATTTTACCAATTTATAAATCACAACAGATTGTATTTATAATAATTTATTCATTCAAATGCAATTGTTTCCTTAAACAATAATTTCATCTAAGTAACGAAACAATTCGATTACTTAGACCGTATCTCATTTAATCAAATTTCAATAAGACACGTAAATATTACTTCCAAAAACGTCCGTCAATTTTAAGTAATTTAATTAACCCGTATCGTCATACGATCAATTAAATGATCAATTAAGTGTGTTACCCTTTAGGTATGACCTAAGGGGATCAACTGGTCACCACCGTCGCACGACAGTAATGTCAAACTCTAGTCAGCCAATCATTACCGATATGTGTGGACCAGTTGACTGTAAAATATTACATCCCACATGTATTCTTATAATGAGATTTTATAATGATATTTAAATCATATGATCGCACTATTGTTGAGGACACATTTCCCAACAATTTTATTGCCTTTACTGCTCTTTACTTTATTTCTCTTCCCTTCAAACTTCGTAGTTTAGAACCAAATTCAAACAACCCCCCAATTGTTACCGTAGGATTAGAATTAGACAGCTATAATTACATTACCTCCCTGTGGATTCGATACTCGACTGCCTCTACTACATTTTAGTTGAGACCGTTAGGTTTTATCTTTGATAGGGTTGCGATAGCCGTGTCAAGAATTATACCTAATGATGATTCCAAAATTATAAGCAAAGAATAATACAAGTACTTGATGATTGATGGAAGGTTGTCAATCTCCCAATAATACCCAAATAATCTTCAATTACCCAAAATAAAGGATGAACAATAGAGAAATTAAGGAAATGAGATTTGTATTAATTCTTAATTAAGAGTTGATTACAAGGTTAATATGAGATTAGAACATTAAAAGAGCATAAGAAGGATGTTAAGATTGAATGCTAATCTAATTAGTACAATGGGGTATTTATACTAAGGATTAGGTACATAAGTTAGGGTTGCTACGGGCTTAAATAACGATTAAGACCTATAAGAAAAGTTGAGGAAGTGCTCCTCTCGAAGGAGATGCTCATCTCCGCTTCGCTAGTCTTCAAAGAATATGCTCATCCCGAGCGGACTGAGGGAGAGACGTGCTGCACAGGGAAGGAATCCGAGCGGCCTGAGGGATGCGACGCTCGGATTGTGGAGGGTCGGGACGAGCGGACTGGCTATGGGACGCTCGGATTGTAGCCAGCCAGGACGCTCGTCCCGTGGCTGCGACGCCCAGATAGTAGCTCAGCAAGCTTCTCTTCTTTTCTTCGTCCAACAATCCTCAAGGATTTTGTTGGAGATGCAAGGATCTTCTATTCATTGCCCATTTACTTCATTATTTACATAGGCCTTCTAGTCTTGTCTTCACTTTGATGCTTGGTCATTAGATTTGATCAATTTAGCTCCACTTTGCCATGAAAATGCAAGGTTCTTACTCCTTTTCTACCAAGGGATCAAAACCTCAATGAATATGCAAAACGAAAGACTAAAGATAGCAAATGACCCAATTATGCACTAAAAAGCCTAGGAACGAGGATAATTCGGGGACTAAATATGCTCAAATATTGGTCATATCAAATATCCCCAAACCGAACATTTGCTCATCCCGAGTAAAGAGGTGACAAAACTAGGACCCTTATTTAAACTAACCTACTAATATAGCCGATATGAGACAATTAGCGGGTCTCACTCCCCCCCTTCAACTCACAACAAGACAACCATGAGGTAGGATGCCTTCTTGCAAAGCAAGGTGGGTCTTGCCAAAATGGCGACACATCCAAACATTAAAGTACAGAAAACAAGTAATGGATGCATCTACACAAATGAATAGCCACTTTCCTCATCTAAGTGGCGGAAATTATCTATAAGGGAAGCAATCTAAGGGTACACATTCTATCATAGATACGATTTCTTCAAACTACTAAGCCTAGAAGGATACCAATAAATCACCTCCAAGTTGTGTCAAGCTAGGGTACCTTTGTCCTCAATCGTTAAATGCTTTTGTCAAGAGTAGACTCCCTATGGTGTTAGAAACACTGGAGGATCGCGGAATTCCCTTTTTTGCCTAGACAAGAAGAAGGGTCGTCCCCTCTCTACCATGCACAAAAGTGGATACGATGGAAAAGTGATCAATAGTATTTGAGTTTCATTTAGGGAGTTTGGCTTTGTTGTTGTTTTTCCCCCCAATTTCTTGTGGCATTTGACATTTGAGAACAATTTTCTTTTTGCCATTTCTTTTGATGTTTGGCATTTTCAACACTTGACAATTTTTCAACTTTTCTTTGCATTTTCTTCTGAACATTTTCAAAGTCACCCCATTTGTAGTGAGGGTGCTTATATTTGAAGCATAGGAATTTATATTTTTCCTTCTCTTTTCTTTTGATGCAATTTGCAAAATTTTTGACTTTTCATTTCATTTCTTGAACTCAAATTTTGAACAATTTTTGTGCCTATTCCCTTTGATGACAAAATGTGGTAGAACATGGATGATGTTTGCATGGTTTCAAGGGTCACCTTGGAATAAACGGTAGCCAAGGAGTTATCACACCACAAGGTACTCTTGACTAGGCCTTAATCCATGGGTCAAAGGATACTTGCATGACACATCCTAGGGTGTTTTACAAGTATTCTAACAAGCAAAGTCTTAAGAAGAAAAAGCATCTACAAGGGCCTTATATACACATGTCAAGCATCCCAAATAGACGGTTTCGCAAAATGTTTCCTAAATGAAACTATATGCCATGATCCAACTAACATATATACAACCTAATGTATATGCTGTTGGAAAATGTGTCATCAACAATAGTGCGATCACATGATTTAATATCATTATTAAATCTCATATTAAGAATACGTGAGGGATGATTTATTATATAATCAACTGATCGTCATTAATCGGTAATGATTGGCTGACTAGAGTTTGACATTACTGTCAAGTGACGGTAGTGGTCAGTTGATCCCTTAAGGTCACACCTAAAGGGTAATTCCCTTAATGGATAAATTGATTAATTGTATGACGATACGAGGTAATCAATTCCTTAAAAGTGAACAATTTACTTGTGACAGAGAATATTGATATCTTATTGTAATGGGATTAAATAAGATTTATTTTAGTAATAAAAATGGTTTTTTACTAAAATTGCTTATTGTTTGAGAAATAATAGAGATAAGAATGAATGGTTAATTATAATTACAAGATTTTGTGAATTATAATTATATGACCCATTTTATTTATGTGATCAAATATCACTAATCAATTTGTTGTATGTAATTTAATTAATTTATAAAATGATATTTATGTGATAAATATGCATTAAACTAATTAATAACATGTAAAAGACTACATGTGACATATTGTGTGACAAATGTCAAATTGACAAAATTAAATGGTAGTCCATTTTAAGAGTATGGATCGAATGGAGGGAGTAGTGTGGTGTGAGGATGAATTATTTTATTATAAATAATTATAGGCCTTGCTTTTGTAGCCTTACACCTATCTTACAATGTCTTACACACCTAAACATTGTAAAGACAAAAAGAGAAAAGACAAGATGCCCTTTTGGCTCCTACCCACCCCGGCCACACCTCTTCATATAAGGACTTTTGTCCTCATTTTTCACACGCCTAATTCATTTACATCTACATGCAATAGTTTGCTCATCCTTCTCTCTAGTTTTTCTCAAACAAGATTTTGAGATTCACAAGCATTTGTTCATCCATTCTAATATCACAATAACATTACTAGTGTAATAATAGTAATAATATTAGAATCATTTTAATGGTACTAGTATAATAATCTAGTTAATTTTTTTTTTTTTTTTTTTTTTTTTGGAAGAGAAAATGTTCCAAAGCTAAGACTTTTGAAGCAAGCTCCTCCAAGCCTAAGTATAGTGCCTCCACCGGGGACAAGTGCCACTATTGTTGCGGTGTTGGGCATTGGAAGAGAAAATGTTCCAAATACCTTGGCGACAGCAGAGCTGGAAAGGTTATTCCAGTAGGTATATAACTATCCCTATCCTTTATGTTTCAATCTCAACTTTGGTATGTTGATACAAGTTGTGATGATTACCCTTTTTATTGTAAATAGGGACTCCTAGCAAGGACAAAAGCAAGGAGAAGCAAGCCTAGAGGATCATGTGGGAAGCTAGAGTAGCCAACCGTGGTGATGGATCAATGGAAGCTTGGCTTTAATTTGCTTTGTCATTAATTTTATGATGTATTTGAAGTTTTTAGAACTATTTGATTTCCTTGTGTGACTTGGAAATTGGTTTGTAATCCTTAAACAATTATTGTGCCTTGGATATTTGTGGTTTGGTTTTCAACCAAATCACTTGTTTTATTACTTGTTCTAAAATCATCATCATTAATTACTTGTGTAAAGAAACATTAGATAGACAACTTAAATTGATAAAATAGACAATTATGATGATTAGATCATTATATGTCCATAAGCTATGAATTTTATTCTCCTTATGTCATTGTTACTAAATGTAACAACTTACTTATGTAAGTTCAATTATAAAGTTGTGATGAGCTATTGAACTCATAAGAGGGAATTTACGATACCATACGGACACATTATTCTAAACGGATGGTCAACCAGGAGATACCTAGAATAGAGAGTCTATTAAATATATGACATGGATAAGACTCGCATATTACATGAATCAAACTGCCATGTTAAGAATGGCCTTTTGACAGCTAATACATAGTCTAGATAGACTCCTAATATTCCACCATATACATGTTTGTAACTCACAAAGCTATCTCTCAAGAAGATAGATGTATTTCTGAGAGATAGAGTGGGAGTAGATTGGAATGGATCGTTACAAACATCTCTCATAGTGTTACTTTGTGAAAGTAATGAAACTAAAGAGTGGGTCATAGTTCAGTGGGAGTTTATCGCACATGTCTTATTGTTTAAAAATATTACTTTGTGAAAGTGATAGTATCATGACATTGTTACATACGAGCCGAAGCATTACAATTCAAAAATGGTTGCTCATGAGTAGATTTACTTTAAAGTAAGGGTCTCTTTAAAGGTAAATAGAGCTTCAGAGTACACAAATACATAAGAAGATGTTGATCAAGATAAATTGTGTCAGGAATTGCCGCATTTAATTCTAATGAAAAATGGCAATTAAAATTCGCTTTTCTAAAATGGGAATTTAGAGAAGGAAGTCTTAGAAACACAAAACCATAGATAAAGATTTAAGTGTCCTAACATCTTATGCGTAGCTTTCTTAAGTGAACCTAGGATGGTCTTAAGCAAGCATTCTAGAATTATACTTTTCATGTGATAATAGTGAATGGTTTCATTCACATGATTGAAGAATTATGATTATACATAAAGTTAAATGGGAGCCAGAATCATGTTTCCATGTCTTATATATTGAAGACATATTACTTATTGAGAATAATGTACCAATGCTCTCTTCTTGCAAGAGTGATTGGGGGACATGGAATGGGATGCAAAGTATTCTAGATTTTTGAATCTATGTGAGAGAATATTGGCATAGAGTAGAGAGTCTTATGACGATAAGATCTTTCATACCTGTTGTACATCAAAGAGGTCAAGTAGGCTATTCATGTTGATACAAGTGGAAATACTATGATGGAGTCATAGTCATTCACTAAACCTATTAGGTTGTTGATTACATGAAATCGATTTCTAATGTTTCCGCCATTAGAATGATCATGTATGCCAACAGACGCACATGCCATGATGTGATATATGCTAAAAACATGATAAGTTAATAACAAGATAATTCCCATGATATGGCTTGTGAAAGCCTTAAAGAACATCCTTGAGATTCTTCAGAAGAATTAAGGATTTGTTCATATGTTTGGATGATAAACTAAGTTATGTGTTAAAGGGTTGCATAAACTTTAGTTTCCAAACAAAAAGGATTTATTGAAATCCTAGGATGTCTTATTGACTAAGGAGTAAGAGACTAGAATAGTGTTTTAGTTTCACACATTGCAAATTCTACCAAAGGAATCTAAGTAAATTGTGATAAAATCGTCAATGTAGGGATTAAGGGTGAATCCCTCTACAAATGATTTTGTCACAAGTTATGCGATAATAGTGGGAGCGTCTTTCAAGTTAAAGAGCCCAAGTTTAGTAAGAAGTCTAGACATATACTTAGATAAATTCATGTCATTAGAGATGCCATTGAGTGGAAGGAAAAAGCAATTGAAAAGTTGGAATATATGGATATAGGGTATATTAACTTTCCAAGGTTTTATTGCATCTAAACTAGTGTTAAAAATACACTAAAGATTATAAGATATGAAGTAGTAATAGTGTATTGACTTTTCATATGTGATAATCGCATTTATCGTTTGAGTTTCATTAAACTCACCCGCTACCTTGTCGTATCCGAATGGGTTGTAGAGACAAATTGAACCCCATTAAAGTGAACTGGATTGACATGGTATTCGCCCCTAGTTACTTATATGAGGTGACGTCTCGAAGTGACTAGAGTGTGATGCGATTGATGGCAAGTTCAAGTGCCATAGAGTCATATGGGATGACTTGTCGATCACATAGGCAGACTGTATGGGACACTCTGTCGGGCAGTGACCGCTTATAGAGTTCTAGTAATTCATAAAGCATGGTCGTGGTAAGAGCTACTATAGTATTCTTATGAGTCAATTATTTTGACTAGAGACTATTCGCCCAAGTTGGCACAACTACTGATTAGCTTTTATTTATACTCTACGACTTCGTAAATGAAGTCAAACTGGGTATATTTTGGGTTATGATGGACTGTGGCTGAACGAAGGGAATAGGGCAATAGGAATTGTCCACCCCTTGTCAGGGTTGTTTGAAATCTCAAGGCCACTCGAGGAGTAGTTAACTGGAAATGCGTGGCCACGCTTGGAAGGTATCTATGGTAGATAATTCCGGTCAGACAGTTACTCTCCAGATCGAGGAAACCACTCAAGATATGATCAAATGTAAAGTACGACCTGCAAGACACCTTGCATTGAGTGGGAGATTGTAATAGGATAAGAGAATTGGTGACGCACACTTGTCTCAGAGAAGTGGGAGATTGTTGGAAAATGTGTCCTCAACAATAGTGCGATCACATGATTTAATATCATTATTAAATCTCATATTAAGAATACGTGAGGGATGATTTATGATATAATCAACTGATCGTCATTAATCGGTTAAGATTGGCTGACTAGAGTTTGACATTACTGTCGTGTGACGGTGGTGGTCAGTTGATCTCTTAAGGGCACATCTAAAGGACAATTCCCTTTATGGATAAATTGATTAATTGTATGACGATACGAGGTAATCAATTACTTAAAAGTGAACAATTTACTTGTGAGAGAGAATATTGATATCTTTTTGTAATGGTATTAACTAAGATTTATTTTAGTAATAAAAAATGCTTTATTACTAAAATTGATTATTGTTTGAGAAACAATAGAGATAAGAATGAATGGTTAATTATAATTACAAGATGTTGTCAATTATAATTATATGACCCATTTTATTTATGTGATCAAGTATCACTAGTCAATTTGTTGTAGTAATTTAATTAATTTATAAAATGATATTTATGTGATAAATATGCATTAAACTAATTAATAACATGTAAAAGACTACATGTGACATATTGTGTGACAAATGACAAATTGACAAAATAAAATGGTAGTCCATTTTAAGAGTATGGACCGAATGGAGGGAGTAATGTGGTGTGAGGGTGAATTATTTTATGATAAATAATTATAGGCTTTGCTTTTGTAGCCTTACACCTATCTTACAATGTCTTACACACCTAAACATTGTAAAGACAAAAAGAGAAAAGGCAAGATGCCCTTTTGGCTCCTACCCACCCCGGCCACACCTCTTCATATGAGGACTTTTGTCCTCATTTTTCACACACCTAATTCATTCACATCTACATGCAATAGTTTGCTCATCCTTCTCTCTAGTTTTTTCTCAAACAAGATTTTGAGATTCACAAGTATTTGTTCATCCATTCTAATATCACAATAACATTACTAGTGTAGTAATAGTAATAATATTAGAATCATTTTAAGGGTACTAGTATAA
Source organism: Silene latifolia (assembly GCF_048544455.1). Taxonomy (NCBI): domain Eukaryota; kingdom Viridiplantae; phylum Streptophyta; class Magnoliopsida; order Caryophyllales; family Caryophyllaceae; genus Silene; species Silene latifolia. The sequence continues at coordinate 85,747,123 of NC_133534.1, forward strand.
TAATCTAGTTAATTAGTATACTAGTTTAAGGGTAAGTCTTGGGTGCAATCTAAGGAGGGTTTCTATACTTGGGATCTGGGAGGATCATCCATCACATTAAAGCTCAAGAACAAGTGAAGGAAGGTGACCTTAGTTGTGCCCAATATTTCGAACCAACCTACAATGTAAGGGACATTATTTTTCTTATAAATCTTTTGTTTTGTTATGCATGCACTAGATCTAAAGAACAAATAATTAAGAAGTTAATTAGTTAATTAGTTAATTATTAGAGGAGTCTAATAAGAGGTAAATAAACCTAACATATGCTTCTACCAACATGTATGCCAAATAAACAAAATGCAATCCTAATTTCACATTGTTTATACCGCATCAATCAAAATAAAGCCACATAGTCATTAATGTAAAGAGGAGAAAGGAGATTGGAAAGATCATACCATGCGGTCTTCAATATCCTCATATCTCGGATGTAGTGTAGTCGATCAATGTGAAAAAGGATGAACAAACACAATATATACGAAACTATATATACAAGACTACATAACAAAGGAAATGAACATGTTTTGGATTTTTCAATTTTTTTTTTTTTTTTTTTGGTATTTTGTTTTAAAAAGGTCAGGTTAGAATCTCCCATCCCCACACTAGTATGGGCATTGTCCTCAATGGCCAATACGATAGGAAATTATGCAATCTATATGAAAATGCACGATTTCTAAGCTAAATGCAAATTATATGATGTATAAACAAGATTGAATGCGAACTAAGCTATGCTATATGACGCATGGGTTTTGTTATGGTGGAGAGCATAATTTAGATTAGCTCCCAATGCATATGCATAAACTTCCCCAAACCAAAATAGACTCTATTTCTAATGTCAAAAATTAGGGGAGTTCCTGCATAAAAAATGCTATGCATGAAACATAAAATTTGTCATTTTGGATTTTGAATGTGGGAACAATTAATTTATCATCACCCAAATGTTGCCTAGGTGGAATAATAGTCCTAGTTTTTACGAGGACACCAAAAATGAAACAATCGAATATGAAGTAAGTTAACAAAACATGAAATTCTTGTCATGAAAAAGAAAGAAATGATGGGGGAGAAAAATTAACTTCACTTTGGCCTTGACGGGTGCCTCGTTCCCGCTCCATTTAGCCCACTAAGGGTTCTTCAAAGGTCACCATCATCCCCTTCCAAGTCGCTATCCCAAGCTCCTCTTGATGCATCGCTTCCATTAAAATCCATAAATTCATCACCCTCACTGTCAAGCTCCACCGTATCTCCACCATTTGACTTGTCACTCCCTTCACCCTCTTGACCATGTGCTCCCTCATTAGCCCTCTCCGAGTTTGGAAAGAGAATATTCATTTGAGCCCAAGAGGGAAACATTCCCTCTTCACTAATAACCCTTGTCGAGCCATTTAGTGAAATTGTGGATACAAGGCATAGTAATTATCCACATTGGCCTCAAATTGGCGGAGGTGCATATCTTGAAGGATCCCCGTCAGAAATCATCACTAGGGAGTATGATGGGATTTCGGTGGTTATAGGGTAGGTATTGGAAGAGGTAAGGCGGTATCACAATCTTCTCATTGTCATTTCTTGGTTGCTCATGTTGTTGTTGTGTTGGAGGTGGTGCTTGATTGGCTTGATTTGGGTTTGTGAGGATGAGATAAGATGGGATTGGAGAAAGAGGGCTTCTTCTTGGTGAAATTCTTGGCAAACCATTCATTGGTAGGTAAATGGGGTTTCTCCCCTTGGTGATCCATTTAATCCTATTCTCATAACCCTCATGGGTTATCCAATGATGTTGTATAAGAATTAGCTCCTCGTTGATTCTCGTATTTCCCGGAAGTGGTGTATACTCATTGTTTTCATTAAACTTGGGGTTGAAGTGCTTGGCAAGTCTTGTGATGAGTCCCCCATTTACAATATGCTTCATACCATCATCATCCCCGTTTCAGAATTTTGCCCATTTCTCTAGGAGAACTAGAGGGGCGTTGAAATGGTACCCACTTCTCCCTTGAAGCTCAAGATAGGATTCCATAAAGATAAGGTCTAGCTCATTTACTATTGCTGGATCTCGGCGAGCGAGAAGAGTTCCGGATAGGAATCAGTAAGTGAGCCTAATAATGGGATTTTGGATATGAAAAGCTAAACATTCCTTGATATAGGAGAAATCCCGACCCGTCATAGCTCTTGATCGGTCCGTTTCGTGTTCACAATTTAAGGTGTGGTCGTTGGGTCACGTCCGAATCAAAACACAATTTATTGCTTCACAAACAACTCTACAATTAGTAAAGAGGCAAGTAAAGGTCGGATCCCAAGGGACGGGTATTGAAATGAGATTTCTATTGCAACTAGTGGTGTCTTAGGGGTGTCACAAATTGGGTTGATGTAGAAGGTCACTAAACTAAAATATCAATGGAAATAAACAAGCAAGATGAATTAAAGGGTTGTAAACAATTGATTAAAAAGCACTAGGGTGTCATGGGGTCATAGGGGAATCATGGGAATTGATCATACAAACATGTTCTGAAATTATAAGCAAGCAATTATTGTTGTGATGGATTGAGTTGGGTTATATCTTACAATCCTAGAAAAGTTTGGGTCCCGAAGCCGAATCGATTAGATTGTACAACACCTACAAGTCGACTTAGTCTTCCCTACTCAACAACATGCATGGTCTAATGAGACTCGAGTTCGGTTATGTCTTACAAGTCTCATTGAAAAGATAGGAGATGGTGGTAAATGCAAGGATTCATTGGCTTAGCATTTCATCAAATATAACATGTGCATGAGTTGAGATCAAAACAAACAAGCAAATAAAACATGAAAGCATATTAATTTAAGCATGAATCATTCCCCATGTTGGTTTCCCCTAATCACCCATTAACCCTAGCTAAGAGACTACTCACTCATTATCATGTTGATCATGCTAGCAAGGTTGTCAATCATACCAACAAAATGAAACATGATGAATAAATGAGAGTAATTAACAATAATTAAAAAGGGATTAAGAGAATTATACCTACTAATGATTCCAATAATAAAGCAAAGATAAAAGAAGTACTTGATGCTTGATTGAGAGGTTGTCAATCTCCCAATAATAACCCAAATAATATTCAATTACCCAAAATAAAGGATGAACAAAAGAGAGATTAAGGAAATAAAACTTGTATTAGAACTTGATTAATTGTTTATTACAAAATTAAAGAGAGATTTGATTGGTATTAACTACTCTAAGAATTGATAAGAAGAACATGCTCTTCTAATTAGACTAATGGGGTATTTATAGTGGAGATTAGGGGGATGCATTAGGGTTAACTAAGGGCTAAACTAGTAATTACACTTTTTAGATTGAGCAGGGAGGAGCCCGTATTTTTCAAAGGAAGGGCTTCTTTCTTTGTAGTTTGGAGAAGACGAAATTGCGCTGTAGAGGAATCCGAGCGGATTAGTCTCGGGATGGACGGATTCTGGCGATGGAACACAAGCGGATTCAGGTGAATCCGGGCGGATTGTGGTGGCTAAACCCGAGCGTCTTGGTGGAAAACCGCACAGATTGTGCCGGTGGAGGACGGCCGGATTGTAGTCAATCCGCACGGATTGTGCCTCAGCAAGATTTCTTCTTCTTTTCTTCATAAATTCCTTGGGGATTTTCTTGGGGACTCAAGAATACTTTCTCTACATTGCTCATCTACTATAATATGTACAAATGCCTTCTAATCTTGTCTCTCCTTGATGCTTGGTCATTGGATTCGATCAATTTAGTCTCGTTTTGCCATGAAAATGCAATATTCTTACTCCTTTCCTACCAAGGGATCAAAATCTCAAAGAATATGCAAAACAAAGAATTAAAGATAAGAAATTACCCAAATATGCACTAAAAAGCATGGGAACAAGGCTAATTCGGGGGCTAAATATGCGCAAATTATGGTAACATCAAATATCCCCAAACCGAACCTTTTCTCGTCCCGAGTAAAGAGGTGACAAAGACTAGGACCATTATTTAAACTAACCTAATAACATAGCCGATATGAGACAATTAGCGGGTCTCACTCTGCCCCTTCAACTCACAACAAGACAACCATGAGGTAGGATGCCTTCTTGCAAGGCAAGGTGGGTCTTGCCAAAATGGCAACACATCCAAACATTAAGCACACAAAATCACATAATGGATGCATCTACAAAAGAATAGCCACTTCCTCATCAAGCGGCGGAGGCACTAAAGAGGAACAAATTTAAGAGCATGAGAGGATGGCACTAAATCACCTCCAAATGGTGTTAAACTAGACTACTTTTGTCCTCAATTTCCAAATGCTTTCGTCAAGAGCGATCGGATGGTGGTGGAATGATGATCCCTATGATGCTAGTAGCATATGACATGTCAAGTCTCGAATTCTCTACAAAAGTAAAGGTCATGGATCGTCCCAAGCTCGAGAAAGTGGCTTGAAAAAAAGGCTTTTTGGGAATGAAATGCTCAAATCTTTATACACAACGGGTGGATATGACTAGTATTCAAAATTGTCTTCATTTCACTTTCACATTTCAAAAATTTTAGATGGGGTTTGTCCCTTCCGGGCTAGTGTTCTTTGCTTTCGCCAATCGCTTATTAGGCAACCGGTTAACCTCTAGACAATAGCTTTTCGGGGTGATAGTCACTCTGTCTCTGGGCGGCCGAATTCACAACCGTGTGGGGGCCCAATTCAATAGATCCCGCTCCAAAGCACATCGAAGTGGTACGCCTCCATCAAAACAGTTTAAATTTCTCAATATTCAACAATTCATAACTTTTGAGATTTCCTTGGCATTAAATTACTTCCAGATGACAAAATTCTTTGAAATGAGCACTTCAAGCTTATTGATAAAAAATATTTTTGGGTTGCCTTACCACAAGGTCAATCAAGGTCACCTAGACAAGTTAACCAAGTCCACATTGCATCACGGGGTTGGATAGGTGACTCACATGCAAACCCTTGACTAGGCTTTGGGTCATGGGTCAAAAGACACTAGTATGACACTATATATCTAGGGTGTTTTACAACCATTCTAGTAGGCAAAGTCTTAAGTTGAACAAGTATTTGTAATGGCTTAGTTGCTCTTGTCAAAGTTCCTAATTAGGCATTTTTCAAACCTTTTATCTAAATGCAACTATATGCTATGAGGCAACTAATATAAACATCCTAATGCAAGTGATTCTATCAACTAATATGACATATAAACTAAATGCAAGTCCTAAGTTCACATTGTTATACCGCATCAAACAAAATAAAGCCACATAGTCATTAACATATAGAGGAAAAAGGAGATTGGAAAGATCATACCATGCGGTCTTCATGGTCCTCATGTCTCGGATGTGGCGTAGTCAATCAATGTGAACAAGGATAGAACAAACACAATATATACAATAATATAAACAAGACTACACTACAAAAGAAAATAAACATGTTTTTGGCTTTTTAATTTTTTCAATTTTTATCATTTTGGAATATAAAGTTAAGTTAGAATTTCCCATCCCCACACTAATATGGGCATTGTCCTCAATGGCCAAAATGATGGGAAATTATGCAAAGATGATGCATAATTTCTATACTAAATGCAATCTACACTAGTCTACACTATATGATGCATGGTTTTTGTTATGACGGAGAGGATAATTTAGATTACCTCCCGTTGTGTATGCATTAACTTCCCCTAACCGAGTTAGACACTATTGCTAATGTCCAAGGATGGGTGTAGTTCATGCACACACTATGCAATGCATGAAACTAATTTGTCATTTTGGATTTGAAAGTGGGAACAATAAAATGAGAACACCTCAATGGTACCGAGATGTGAGTCCTCTATGGTGCTAGGACTACTCCAACAATGATCAAGAAAATAATTAAAACAAAGTAAGAAGACACGAACTTCTTTTCTTACAACTTTGAAAAATAAAGAGGAGAGATGAGAAAACTTCACTTAAACTTAGGTGGGTGCCTCTCGTCCGCTCCACCTAGTGATGAAGTAGTCTTCTAGACATCGGCATCATCTCCCTCTACATCGCTATCCCAAATCTCCTTTGAAGCATCACTCAAACTTGGGTCCATGAATTCGTGTTCTTCACTCTCAAGCTCCACCGTGTCTCCTCCACAAGAATTGTTGCTTCCCTCCTCTTGTCTACCGTTCGCCCCTTCATTAGCTCTCTCCGAGTTGGGGAAGAGTAATTCCATTTGAGCCCATGAGGGGAATTCTCCTTCCTCACTAATCCGTCCTCTTCGAACCATCTCGTGATATTGGGGGTAGAGAGCAAAGTAAGTGTCCACGGAGGTTTCGTATTGACGGTAGTGTAAATCTTATAAGATTCCCGTGACAAAGTCGTCACGGGGGAGGATGAAGGGGTTTGGATGGTTATACAGTTGGTAGGGAAAGGGGTAGGGAGGCACTTTTATCTTATCATTTTGAGTTTGTTGTTCTTGTTGTTGTGGTGGTGGTGCTTGCCTTGGTTGGGTTGGATTTGGAGGGATGAGGTAGGATGGGATTGGAGACAAATGTCCTCTTCTCGGAGAAACTCGTGGTAAGCCATTCATTGGAAGAAAAATCAGATCACATCCTTTCATTATCCACTTGATGCGCTTGTCAACCCCCTCAAGGGTTATCCAATGATGTTGAATGAGAAGAAGATCTTCATTTATCCTCGTGTTTCCCAAAAGAGGAGTATACTCATTATTCTCATTGAATCTTGGGTTGAAATGCTTTGCAAGCCTAGTAATGAGTCCTTCATTCACTATGTGTTTCATTCCATCATCGTCACCATTCCTAAACTTTGCCCATTTCTCGACTAGCACTAGAGGTGCATTGAGGTGGTACACACTTCTTCCTTGAATATTGAGGTAGGATTCCATAAACACAAGGTCTAATTGGTTCACGATCGCCGGATCTCGGCGAGCAAAGAGAGTGCCCGAGAGGAATCGATAAGTAAGTCTCAAGATCGGATTTTGAATATGAAAAGCGAGACATTCCTTGTTGTGTACGAAATCCCGGCCGGTCATGGCCCTCCACAAAGGCTCAACACTGTATTTCTTTGGCTTCGATGTTCGGGTAGGCAAAACATCGAGTCCGAACACATTTGCGAATTCTACAAGGGTCATCATCCTTGAAACATTTTCTAGCCTAAACTCTATGTAAATTGTTTTGTTCAAGGTTGTAATCTTCAAAAAGCTCAGAAACTCAAGCACAGGAGATCGATAAGTTGGTTAATGCATGTGAAAAAGGGTAGAGAGACCAAATACTTCAAAGAGAGCTTCTACTTGGTGATAAATTCCAAGTTTCCTCAAGGTATCATGACATAAAAACTTAGTGGGAAGAATGTTCTTACTTAGAAGCCGGTGGAAGACTAATTTTTGCACATCATTGACAAATTCCACATTGGAGAAGTCATCAAGCCTTGTCAGATCTACAATCTCTTCATGCTCCCTTCTTAAAGTGTTGACATGGGAGGTGGAAGAACTTCCCCTCATCCTTGGTCTTCTCCCACTCCTAAAAGAGGATCTCCTTGGTGCCATTTCTTGGTTACAGAGTTGAATTCCTTTGATTTGTGAAGGAAGAAAGATGCTCCTTGTTAATTGAGTGTTGCCATTGGAAACCCTAGAAAATTGGGGCTTTTTTATTTTGTGGGTTAAGAGAGTGATTTGGATGTGTATGGGAGTCATAAGGAGGTGGGTTTTATAATGCAAGTGGAAGGAGTAGTGATGTGTCACTATATGTGTGGTGGGGTGTAATTTAATTAGGGAAAACTCGGGTCAAAACACCATGGGAGGACGAGCGGATTCGAGCTGAAGACGCTCGGATTCGTGCTCCTCGGGACGGGCGGATTCTGGGCAATACGCCCGGATTCTGTCACAGCGAAAATCTCCAAAATTTGACATCTCAAAGACGGGCATCCCGAGCATAAGACGTTCGGATTCTTTTTCAACGGGACGGGCGTCTTCTTCTGAAGACGGACGGATTTTTTTACAGCGATTTTCCTTGAAATGCACAGGTAGAAAGACGAGCGTCTTTCTTCAAATCCGGCCGGATTCTTCGAGACGGGCGTTTCTCCTTCTGAGACGCTCGGATTCAACCTCAGTCCAAAAATCTTCAATTTCTCAGCGTAGCGGGACGGACGGATTGTCCTCAGAAAGCTCGGATTCCAGTAAGACGGCCGGATTCCGGGGAACACGCACGTGTTCAGGCTGTGAATTCATCCTTTGACTTTATCTCCTCTCTTAGATGCGTCTCCACACTTGAAAATTGGTTCCTTTCTTCATTCAAAATTCATTAGTAACCCTCCCTCACTTACGCTCATGAAAAAGAGTTCATGCTAATTATTGAAAGAAATGCAATAAAACAATAAATACAAGTTAGAGGGTTAGTATATTTACAAGTGGTGGTTTAGGGAGGACTCCACCAAACTCTCCCTTCGATTGTTCTTTCAAGGATTAGAAGGCCCGAGGTAGGTGATCTCGACCTCTCCAATAAACGCTCCCTCACAGTAGGGCTTCAACCTTTGACCATTTACCTTGAACTTGCTTCCATCTTCCGCCTTGAATTCAAAATCTCCGTATTTTCCAACATCGGTTATCACATAGGGACCCATCCCTCTAGAGTCCAATTTTCCCGGAAAGAGTCGGTAGCGGGAATTGAATAGAAGGACTTTGTCTCCTTTGTGCAAGGCCTTTTGTCTAATTCTCTTATCATGAAGCAATTTCGTCCTTTCTTTGTAAATCATTGCATTCTCATAGGATTGTAGTCGGAATTCTTCCAACTCTTGGATTTGAATCATCCTCCTTTGACCGCTTAATTTGAGATCAAGATTAAGTGCTCGGATTGCCCAATAAGCTTTGTACTCCAATTCGATTGGCAAATGACATGCTTTTCCATAGACAAGCTTGTAAGGGGAGGCTCCTATGGGAGTCTTGTAGGCCGTCCTATAAGCCCAAAGAGCATCATCAAGCTTTGTGCTCCAATCTTTCCGAGTCTTGTTCACAACTTTCTCAAGGATTTGCTTGATCTCTCTATTTGAAATCTCAACGTGGCCGCTTGTTTGAGGATGATATCCTAAGCCGGTTCTATGTTGAACACCATATTTGGTCAAAAGAGATGCAAGTTTCTTCTCATGGAAATGCGTTCCTCCATCACTAATGATTGCTCTAGGAACTCCAAATCTTGGGAAGATTATCTTCTTGAAGAGCTTGGTGACCGTTTTTGCATCATCATTTGGGGTGGCAATTGCCTCCACCCACTTTGAGACGTAGTCTACGGCCACAAGGATGTACTTATTCCCATTTGATGTCCCGGGACCTTGGTAGTCGATTCCCCAAACATCGAAGATCTCCACCTCTAGAATGCCCCTTTGTGGCATTTCGTTACTCCAAGAGATATTCCCCGTTCTTTGACAAGCATCGCAATGAATGATGAATTCCCTTGTATCTTGAAACATGGTTGGCCAATAGAAGCCCGATTGAAGAATTTTTGCAACGGTTCTCCTTGCTCCATGGTGCCCACCGTAGGGTGATGAATGACATCCTTCCAAGATTCCTTGGATTTCCCATTGATGGATGTATCTCCGGTAGAGCCCATCACTACACTCCTTGTAGAGGTTTGGGTCATCCCAAAAGTACCTCTTCACTTCGAATAGGAATCTCTTCCTTTGGTTGTGGTTCAAATTTGGAGGGAGTATCTTTCCAACAATATAATTGGCATAATCGGCAAACCATGGGGTGATGTGCCTTTCAAGTTGTGTTTGAATGGCCATCAAAATATCGTCGGGGAATGAGTCATTGATCGGGGTTTCTCCATTTTCATCATGAAACCGGATCCTTGACAAATGATCCGCCACTACATTCTCGGCTCCTTTCTTGTCTCTTATTTCCAAGTCAAATTCTTGAAGAAGCAAAATCCATCTCAACAATCCTGGTTTTGCCTCCTTCTTTATTAAGAGATGTCGGAGAGCACGATGATCCGAAAATACAATCACCTGGGATCCAAGCAAGTAGGAACGAAATTTATCCAAAGCATAGACAATGGCGAGAAGCTCCTTTTCGGTTGTGTCATAATTCACTTGGGAAGGGTCGAGGGTCTTGCTTATGTAATAGATGGCGTGAAGAGCTCTCCCTACCCGTTGGCCAAGAACCGCTCCAACGGCGTAGTTGCTAGCGTCACACATAATCTCGAAAGGTAACTCCCAATTCGGGGGTTGGATGATTGGTGCCGAGATTAATGCTTCCTTGATTCTATTAAAAGCTTCAACACACTCGTTAGTGAATTAGAATTGGGCATCTTTAAGAAAACGTTGAGTGAGGGGTTTCGCTATTTTGAAAAATCCTTTATGAAACGACGATAAAAACCCGCGTGTTCGAGAAAACTTCTCACCCCTCTAACATTCACGAGAGGTGGGAGTTTCTCTATCACCTCAACTTTAGCTTTATCGACCTCGATGCCCTTTTCCGAAATCAAATGACCCAAAACAATTCCTTCATTGACCATGAAGTGACACTTTTCCCAATTTAAAACAAGACTAACATCTTCGCATTTTTGCAATACAAGAGAAAGATTATGCAAACATGAGTCAAAGTCCTTTCCATAAACACTAAAATCATCCATAAAAACTTCCATTATGGTCTCTAAGTAATCGGATGTAATACCCCGTATTTTATTTGAGCGAGATATTATTATTTAGTAGTATCGTAAAAGTAATTAATTGATTCATATTGTAAGATGAGTCGGGTTTATAGTTTTAGGTGGCATTTTTGGGTCAAGATGTCATAACCCATTTACCCATTTACCAAATGTTATAACCCATTTACCCATTTACCATATAACCTAATTTTAACCTAAGTTTAACCTAATTCTACCCTAACACAAAACGTCCTACTCCCTCAACCCGCCTCCCTCACGCCTCCCTTCTTCATCAACACCATTCATCTGCTTTCACGCATAAAGAGAGAGAGAGAGTGAGCCTGAGTGGTGACCGTGCAGCAGGGAGGAGCTAGGGGCGAATGGCGAGGACTGTGGGTGGCCGTGGTGGCCGTTGTAGTGGCGGGAAGGTAAGCAGTTAACCCTTTTCTCTGTTTTCATATTTTCTGTCGGGGTCTTGGTGGTTGTGTCGTGTCTGTTAAGGGAGTTTATGGGGGTTGTTGACAGGGTATAGGAGTAGGGTGGTAAGGGGCGAGTGTAGTGGTGGTGGTTAGGGCGGTTGTTGGTGGTGATAGTGGCGGAAAAAGGCAGCAGCGACACGGGGTGGCAAAGGGGTTATAACACGGGTTTTCAGGCGAGTTTAAAGGGGTAAGGTTTGGGCGGCACCACCGTGGACTAGGGGGAGGTCGAAATAGTGGTGCTGTGGTGTCTGTGTGCGTGGGTTGGCAGCGAGTTGACTGGTGGTTGTTTGGGCAGTGGTTAGTTAATAGTGCGGTGGTGGCAGGTTGAGAACGAGAGGTGTTGGTGATGCGTGGTGGTGAACCAGGCCAAATGGCGGCCTTGGTTTGAACTGCCGGCGGCAGTCGACCCCAGTGGGGGTGGTTGTTGGTGGCTGGGTTGATGTGGGGACCACGACTGGTGGTTGTCGCGGTGGTTTAGGTGGTGCGTGAGGAGAGTGGGTGCGTGTGAAGGGGGTGCGGGCTATTTTGGTTTTGGAACGGGTTTTTCATAATTTAATCGCTATGTTTCGTAGTGGGGCGTATTCTAAATTAATTAATTAATTCCCGAGTGCATTAAAATGATTAAAGACGGGTTTGAGTTGGGATGTTTGAATTGTTTAAAGTGATTCGGGTATTTCTTAAATCATATAATTCGTCTAATCTTTTATTTATCATATTAGTTATTTAATTTAATTCCCGAGTCTTTTAAATAAATTATTCCCGAGACATTAAATAATTTATTTAATTTAATTCCCGAGTCTTTTAAATAAATTATTCCCGAGACATTAAATAATTTATTTAATTTAATCCCCGAGTCGTTTAAATAATTAGAGATGGACTTTGAGTCGGGACTGGTTAAAATGGAAAGTTACTATATCGGGAAAATTTCTATTTTGGGAGATTGCTATATTTAGTAGTTAGTAATTATAAATATTATAATTGTTTTAGGTGACGGATTCGTGAAGGATCGATAATCAGATTTGTTGCTTTATTTTTCTGGACTGCTTGAACTTCTTAATTGGAATTGCTGGCACCTTGAGGTAGGGAAATACACTTGTCCTATTATCGTTGTTGAATTGTGTTGACTTGATTCGTGGTTGTTGATTTACGTTATGTTTCATATACGGGAAGATGATTGATTGAATTGATTATATTGAGTATGATATCACAACATCGGGTAATCAGCATAATTTTATGATTTATCAGCTCATCGATTTATATATATATATATATTGTATTGCACCAATTTCTTTTGAGCATTCATATGCATTGGAGTTGGAGGATGGTGTGGTAGTGACGATGTTGAGATACGATGTGAGTTGTGACAAGGCCCAGGCGGGTTCGGCAGACTTGCCCTGGTGTCCTCACTGCAAGGTCTTTGGCAGATCGGCTACGGTCGATATATATAGTCTACCGGGATCGGTATGGTGGGTTGTCGGGTTATGAGATATGAGAAATGAGATATGAGATACGAGTTGAGATGGAGATGGAGGTGACGGAGGATCATGCATATCATATTTTGTTGTTTAATTGTTTCCCCTACTCAGCTTCGCGGCTGACCCTGTGTATTCGTGTACGCCTGTGATGATCCAATTATTGGGGAGCAGATTGACAGTATTTCGAGACCGATGGGAGCTGGCCGGGAAGAGAGCTTGGATGACCGACTTAGTGCCTAGCCCACCTTAGTCTTATTAGTAGATTTATCAGACTTTATCTCTTGGTCATATTTTTGGAGGCTTTGTTTAAATTCCAGTTGTAACCTCACTATGAACATTTTAATAAAAATCTTGTGTTTCTTTCCTTTGTTATCTACTGCCTCGGGTTTCCGAGATGGTAACACCGTCATTTATCTGAGGAGTCCTAGTTCAGGCCCTTAAATAAATGGGGGTGTTACATCGGAAAAGACACTCATCATGCATCTTTGGAAAGTGGCGGGGGCATTACATAAACCAAAAGGCATCCTCCTATATGCAAAAGTACCATAGGGGCATGTGAAGGTGGTCTTATGTTGGTCATCCGGGTGTATAGGGATTTGGAAGAATCCCGAATACCCGTCAAGGTAACAAAAGAATTTGTTGGAGGCTAACCTCTCAAGCATTTGGTCAATGAATGGTAGGGGAAAATGATGCTTTCTTGTTGCAGAGTTTAATTTTTGATAGTCGATGCACATACGCCAACCGGTGATCATTCTTGTGGGTATTAGTTCATTCTTTTCATTTGTCACTACCGTGGTGCCTCCTTTCTTAGGTACCACTTGGACGGGGCTAACCCACAAAGAATCCGATATGGGATATATGATTCCCGCATCAAGTAATTTCATGACTTCTCCTTTGACAACTTCTTGCATGTGGGGGTTCAATCTTCTTTGGGGTTGAATGGTAGGTCTATGGTCTTCCTCTAGATGAATTCTATGCATGCAAAAGTTGGGACTTATCCCCTTAAGGTCATCTAGACTATAACCTATGGCCTTCTCATGTTGTTTCAACACATCAAGCAATTTTCCCAATTGGTCATCATCAAGTCTATCATTAACAATCACGGGTTTGGTCTTTGATTCATCAAGGTAAGCATATTTCAAATTTGGGGGAAGGGGTTTTAAAGTAGGAGTCTGTACCTCACTTTCCTCTTTTGTAGTTTCATTGAGAATTTGCTCCATCTCCATTAGACATTCCATTCTCACAGCATACTCAACATTATTTTCGTCAACCTCATCATATTCAAATTCCATGATGGGTTCCTCTTTCTCTTGAGCTTGTAGAATATCTTCTAGGATGGATTGCTCATCTTCTATGGGTTGACATGCTTCCACAAGGATGTTATGCACTAATTCGGATTGTGCATGAGTAAGTTCTTTGTTAGCTAGAGCGGCCTCAAAAAGATCCACCTCCAATTCCCAATACATATTTTTAGCCTCACTTGCTTCCAAGGCCTCCAATGCTTGCATGGGATCTTTGAAGAAAGGTATACTTAAGTGGTCCTCTACAAAACAATCTATAAGATCCATCTCGCAAAATATCGAACAACTTGAAAACGATTAGAACAAACCTTGAGGAGTTTTACTTCCCCAAGGCGAAGAAAGACACAACTAATAACAATAAAAGGAAATCTAAATCAAGTAAACACCGTCCCCGGCAATGGCGCCATTTTTGATCGGTCTGTTTCGTGTTCACAATTTAAGGTGTGGTCGTTGGGTCACGTCCGAATCAAAACACAATTTATAGCTTCACAAACAACTCTACAATTAGTAAAGAGGCAAGTAAAGGTCGGATCCCAAGGGACGGGTATTGAAATGAGATTTCTATTGCAACTAGTGGTGTCTTAGGGGTGTCACAAATTGGGTTGATGTAGAAGGTCACTAAACTAAAATATCAATGGAAATAAACAAGCAAGATGAATTAAAGGGTTGTAAACAATTGATTAAAAAGCACTAGGGTGTCATGGGGTCATAGGGGAATCATGGGAATTGATCATACAAACATGTTCTCAAATTATAAGCAAGCAATTATTGTTGTGATGGATTGAGTTGGGTTATATCTTACAATCCTAGGAAAGTTTGGGTCCCGGAGCCGAATCGGTTAGATTGTACAACACCTACAAGTCGACTTAGTCTTCCCTGCTCAACAACATGCATGGTCTAATGAGACTCGAGTTGGGTTATGTCTTACTAGTCTCATTGAAAAGATAGGAGATGGTGGTAAATGCAATGATTCATTGGCTTAGCATTTCATCAAATATAACATGTGCATGAGTTGAGATCAAAACAAGCAAGCAAATAAAACATGAAAGCATATTAATTTAAGCATGAATCATTCCCCATGTTGGTTTCCCCTAATCACCCATTAACCCTAGCTAAGAGACTACTCACTCATTATCATGTTGATCATGCTAGCAAGGTTGTCAATCATACCAACAAAATGAAACATGATGAATAAATGAGAGTAATTAACAATAATTAAAAAGGGATTAAGAGAATTATACCTACTAATGATTCCAATAATAAAGCAAAGATAAAAGAAGTACTTGATGCTTGATTTAGAGGTTGTCAATCTCCCAATAATAACCCAAATAATCTTCAATTACCCAAAATAAAGGATGAACAAAAGAGAGATTAAGGAAATAAAACTTGTATTAGAACTTGATTAATTGTTGATTACAAAATTAAAGAGAGATTTGATTGGTATTAACTACTCTAAGAATTGATAAGAAGAGCATGCTCTTCTAATTAGACTAATGGGGTATTTATAGTGGAGATTAGGGGGATGCATTAGGGTTAACTAAGGGTTAAACTAGTAATTACACTTTTTAGATTGAGCAGGGAGGAGCCCGTATTTTTCGAAGGAAGGGCTTCTTTCTTTATAGCTTGGAGAAGACGAAATTGCGCTGTAGAGGAATCCGAGCGGATTAGTGTCGAGACGGGCTGATTCTGGCGATGGAACACGAGCGGATTCAGGTGAATCCGGGCGGATTGTGGTGGCTAAACCCGAGCGTCTTGGTGGAAAACCGCACGGATTGTGCGGGTGGAGGACGGCCGGATTGTAGTCAATCCGCACGGATTGTGCCTCAGCAAGATTTCTTCTTCTTTTCTTCCCTTTTCTTCATAAATTCCTTGGGGATTTCCTTGGGGACTCAAGGATCCTTTCTCAACATTGCTCATCTACTATAATATGTACAAAGGCCTTCTAATCTTGTCTCTCCTTGATGCTTGGTCATTGGATTCGATCAATTTAGTCTCGTTTTGCCATGAAAATGCAAGATTCTTACTTCTTTCCTACAAAGGGATCAAAATCTCAAATAATATGCAAAACAAAGAACTAAAGATAAGAAATGACCCAAATATGCACTAAAAAGCATGGGAGCAACGCTAATTCGGGGGCTAAATATGCGCTAATTATGGTCACATCAGCTCTCCATTAGAGTGCCACACTATAATTTCTCGGCCATGATGTTCGGGTAGGCGAAACATCTAGCCCAAGCACACTTGCGAATTCGACAAGGGTCATCATCCTAGTTGTACTCTCCAATCTAGTTTACACATATTGTCTTGTTCAAAGTTGTAATCTTTAAGAAACTCAAGAATTCAAGGACTAGAGACCGATATGTTCGTTCATGCATATGGAACAAAGTAGAAAGACCAAATAACTCGAGGAGAGCTTCCGTTTGGTGATAGATTCCAAGTTTTCTCAAGGTTTTATGGCACGTGAATTTGGTAGGAAGAATATTCTTACCAAGTAATCGGTGGAAAATGAGCCTTTGAACATCATTGACAAACTCTATATTGGAAAATTCATCAAGCTTGGTGAGGTCAACTATCTCCTCATGTTCTCTTCTTAAAGTGTTGATGTGAGAAGTGGATGAGCTTCCTCTTACCCTTGGTCTTCTTCTTTCTCTAGATAATGATCCTCGTGGTCCAATTCTTGGATGTAGATTTGGAATTTGAGTTGTTGAAATATGGAGACGTTCCTTGTGATTTAGATCTTCTTCTTGAAACTTGTGAAACCCAAGATTTTTTGGGGTTTTTGTTTTTAAGGGGTAAATGAGTGCTTGAGATATGATTTGGGTCATAAGACAGGGGGTTTTATATTATATAATGGAAGGAAGGATGAGGTGTCATAAAATGTGTGGTGGGGAAGAATTTAATTGGCAAGAAAATTGGGAATAAAAGACGCAGGGCGACGAGCGGCTCGCTCTCGGGACGCTTGGATCGTGTTCAATGGAGACGGGCGGATTCCTCACGCGACGCTCGGATTGTCATCCAGGATAGATCCTAATTTTTGAAGTAGCCAGGACGAGCGGCTGCTGGTCGGGACGAGCGTCTTACTGCAATAGGACGGGTGGATACAAAAGAGGACGATCGAATTCCCTTCCAAGGGGAAATGCCAATAATTAATACCATCAGGATGAGCGGATTCCTGGAGAGAAGACCGTCTCGACAGAGACGAGCGGATTGTCATTGAGGACGCTCGGATCTCTAGTCAGAACAAAATAGCTGCCTCCCAACTTCTCTTAGGACGAGCGGCTTACAGCTAGGTCACTCGGATCATGGTCTGGACGAGCGGATTCCTTGTGAGACGCTCGGGTTTGTCCTGCTTTTCCTCTAATTTAGTGAAAGTGCTTCCCCACGCTTCAATTGCTAGATCCTTCATTCATCAAAAACGATTAGTGACCCTCCCTCACTTACTCTCATGGCATGAAACATGCTTATGATAAATATGCAATAAAGTTAATGATACAAGTTATAGAAGTTAGTATATTTACAAGTGGTGGTTTGGAGAGGACTCCACCAAAATTTCTCTTTGACAATCTTCTCAAGGGGGAGGAGGCATGAGGTAGGTGACCTCGACCTCTCCAATAAATGCTCCTTCATAATATGGTTTCAATCTATGGCCATTAACTTTAAATTTGCTTCCATATTCCGACCTTATCTCGAAGTCTGCATACCTTCCTACCTCGGTGATCACATAAGGACCCATCCATCTAGAGTTCAACTTCCCGGGAAAGAGACAATATCGGGAGTTGAACAGAAGGACTTTATCTCCCTTGTGTAAGGCCTTTTGCTTGATCTTCTTGTCATGAAGCAACTTTGTCCTTTCTTTGTAGATCTTCGCATTCTCATAAGATTGTAGTCGGAATTCTTCCAACTCTTGAATCTGCATCATCCTCTTTTGACCACTTAGTTTGAGATCAAGGTTGAGAGCTTTGATTGCCCAAAAAGCTTTGTATTCTAACTCAATCGGCAAGTGGCATGCTTTCCCATAGACAAGTTTGTAAGGGGAGGCTCCTATGGGAGTCTTATACGCCGTCTTATAAGCCCAAAGAGCGTCATCAAGTTTCATACTCCAATCCTTACGAGTCTTGTTAACAACTTTCTCAAGAATTTGCTTGATCTCTCTGTTTGAGACTTCAACTTGACCGCTTGTTTGAGGGTGATATCCCAAACCGGTTCTATGTTGAACACCATATTTGGTGAAAAGGGATGTGAGCTTCTTTTCGTGAAAATGCGTCCCTCCATCACTTATGACTGCTCTAGGTACTCTGAATCCTTGGAAGATTATTTTCTTGAAGAGTTTAGTGACCGTTCTTGCATCATCGGTTGGGGTGGCAATTGCCTCCACCCATTTTGAGACATAGTCTACGGCCATATGGATGTATTTGTTCCTTTTTGATATCACAAATGGTCCTTGGTAGTCGATCCCCCAAACGTCGAAGATCTCTACTTCTAGTATCCCCTTTTGTGGCATCTCATTCCTCCAGGAGATATTTCCTGTTCTTTGACAAGCATGACAATGAAGGATGAATTCCCTAGCATCTTGGAACGTAGTAGGCCAGAAGAAGCCCGATTGAAGGATTTTTGAAATAGTTCTTCTTGTTCCATGGTGTCCACCATAAGGGGATGAGTGGCATCCTTCCAAAACTCCTTGAATTTCCCATTGAGGGATGCACAGTTTTGCTTCTTTCTTTATCAAGTGATGTCGAAGAGCACGGTGATCCGAGAAAACGATCACTTTTGATCCAAGCAAATAGGAACGGAATTTGTCTAATGCATAGACAATGGCAAGGAGCTCGTTCTCGGTGGTATCATTGTTCACTTGCGAGGAATAAAGAGTCTTGCTTATATAGTAGATAGCATGCAAAGCCCTTCCAACCCGTTGGCCAAGAACCGCTCCAACAGAGTAGTTACTAGCATCACACATAATCTCGAATGGTAGTTCCCAATTTGGTGGTTGAATGATCGGTGCCGAGATTAGTGCTTCCTCAATTATATTAAAGGCTTCAACACACTCATTAGTGAAATGGAATTGGGCATCTTTAAGTAAGAGTTGAGTGAGGGGTTTCGCGATTTTTGAGAAATCTTTTATAAAACGGCGATAGAAACCCGCGTGACCGAGAAAACTTCTCACTCCTCTAACATTCAAGGGAGGTGGGAGTTTTTTTATCACGTCAAACTTAACTTTATCGACCTCGATGCCCTTTTTTGAGATTAAATGACCCAAAACAATTCGTTCATTGACCATAAAGTGACACTTTTCCCAATTCAAAACAAGACTAACGTCCTCACATTTTTGCTATAAAAGAGAAAGGTTGTGCAAGCAAGAGTCAAAGTCTTTCCAATAACCGCTAAAATCATCCATAAAAACTTCATTACGGTCTCTAGGTAGTCGGAGAAGACACTCATCATGCATCTTTGGAAAGTAGCGGAGGCATTACATAAACCAAAAGGCATTCTCTTATAAGCAAAAGTACCATAAGGGCATGTGAAGGTGGTCTTGTGTTGGTCATCCGGGTGTATGGGGATTTGAAAGAATCCCGAATACCCGTCAAGGTAGCAAAAGAACTTGTTAGAGGCTCACCTCTCAAGCATTTGGTCAATGAATGGTAGGGGGAAATGATCCTTTCTTGTTGCGGAATTCAATTTTCGATAGTCAATACACATACGTCAACCGGTGATTTTCCTTGTGAGTATTAGCTCATTCTTATCATTTGTTACCACCGTGGTACCTCCTTTCTTAGGTACCACTCGAACCGGGCTAACCCATAAAGAATCCGATATGGGATATATAATTCATGCATCAAGTAATTTCATAACTTCTCCTTTAACAACTTCTTGCATGTGGGGGTTCAATCTCCTTTGAGATTGGATGGTAGGTCTATGGTCTTCTTCTAGATGAATTCTATGCATGCAAAAATTGGGACTTATCCCCTTAAGATCATCTAGACTATATGATGCGACCATAATTGGCGCATATTTAGCCCCCAAATTACCATTGTTTCCATGCTTTTTAGTGCCTATTTGGGTCATTTCTTATCTTTAATTCTTTGGTTTGCATATTCTTTGAGATTTTGATCCCTTGGTAGGAAAGGAGTAAGAATCTTGCATTTTCATGGCAAAACGAGGCTAAATTGATTGTATTCAATGACCAAGCATCAAGGAGAGACAAGACTAGAAGGCCTTTGTACATATTATAGTAGAAGAGCATTGTTGAGAAAAGGATCCTTGAGTCCCCAAGGAAATCCCCAAGGAATTCATGAAGAAAAGGGAAGAAAAGAAGAAGAAAAGTTGCTGCCAGACAATCCGAACGGATTGTACACAATCCGTCCGTCCGCCCTCGCCAGTCCGAGCGTCCCTCAAAGGAATCCGCTCGGATTCCACCTCGCCAATCCGAGCGTCTTGACCAAGAATCCGCTCGGATTCTCCAGCCCAGATCCGGCCATCCCGACTCCCATCCGCACGGATTTCAGTACAGCACGTTTTCGTTCTTCAAGCCACGATAAGAGAAGCCCTTCTCTCGGACAATACCGGAGTCTCCTTGCTCAACTTAAAAAGTGTAATTACTAGTTTAGCCCTTAGTTAACCCTAATGCATCCTCCCTAATTTTCACTATAAATACCCCATTAGTCTAATTAGAGGAGCATGTTCTTCTTATCAATAATTAGTGTAGTTAATATCAATCAAATCTCTCTTCAATATTGTAATCAAATATTACTCAAGTTTTAATTCAAGTTTTAGTTCTTTAATCTCTCTCTTGTTCTTCCTTTATTTTGGGTAATTAGAAGATTATTGGGTTTATTGGGAGATTGACAACCTTCCATCAATCATCAAGTTCTTCTATTATTCTTTGCATCTTTATTATTGGAATCATTAGTAGGTATAATCTCTTAATCCCTTTTTAATTATTGCTAATTACTTTCATTTATTCATCATGTTTCATTATGTTAGTATGATTGACAACCTTTCTAGCATGATTAATATGATAATGAGTGAGTAGTCTCTTAGCTAGGGTTTAATGGGTGATTAGGGGAAACCAACATGGGGAATGATTCATGCTTAAATTAATGTGCTTTCATATCTTATTTGCTTGCTTGTTTTGATCTTAATACATGCACATGTTATATTTGATGAAATGCTAAGCCTATGAATCCTTGCATTTACTATCATCTTCTATCCTTTCAACTTGACTTGTAAGACATAACCCAACTCGAGTCTTGTTAGACCATGCATGTGTTGAGTAGGAAAGATTAAGTCGACTTGTAGGTGTTGTACAATCTAATCGATTCGGCTCCGGGACCCAAACTTTCCTAGGATTGTAAGATATAACCCAACTCAATCCATCACAACAATAATTGCTTGCTTATAATTTGAGAACATGTTTGTATGATCATATCCCATGAATCCCCTATGAACCCATGACACCCTAGTGCTTTTAATCAATTGTTTACACCCCTTATTTTATTCATCTTGCTAGTTTATTTTCATTGTTATTTTAGTTTAGTGACCTTCTACATCACCAAATTTGTGACACCCCTAGACACTACTAGTTACAATAGAATTCTCATTTCAATACTCGTCCCTTGGGATCCGACCTTTACTTGCCTCTTTACTAATTGTATAGTTGCTCGTGGAGTATAAATTGTGTTTTGTATCGACCATTGACCAACGACCACATATGCTTAATTGTGAACACCAAATGGATCCGATCAAAAATGGCGCCGTTGACGGGGACGGTGTTTAATTGATTTAAGATTTCTTTTATTGTTTTTAGTTGTGTCTTTTTCACCTTGGGGAAGTAAAACTCCTCAAGGTTTGTTCTAATTGTTTTCGAGTTGTTTGATATTTTGCATGTCTAGAAGGTTACAAAGAAATTTGTTACCTTTTGACCTTGAAATCGAAAGAACCTTGACGAATAATAGGAGACTTGTTAGGAGGAATTTGGGAGGTGTTGGTGAAGTTGTTCAACCCACTAGTGAGTTTGTCAATCCTTTCGCAATAGAAGGAGAAGAGAACCCATTAAACAATACCACACAAAATCCACCTACAATGCCTAAATTCTCGTCACACTCTATACCCACCGAGGAGGATCTACCAAATGGTACTCCTACCCCACAACATCTCACCGGAAACTTTATTGCCAAGTCCGCCTTCATCCAACTAGTTGAGAGGAGCCAATTCGGGGGAATGCCTAGTGAGGACCCTCATTCTCATATGGAAACCTTTTGCGATTATTGTGAAGCTATCTCTCAAACGGGCGTGACTCAAGACCAAATAAGATGGGTCTTATTTCCTTTTTTCGTTAATCGGCACCGCAAAGCAATGGTTGAAGGGCCTTGATAAGGCCACCCTTGGAATAGATTCTTGGAAAAAGCTAGCTCTAGCTTTCTACAAAAAATTCTACCCACCGGAAAAGACTAACATGCTAAGAGCTCAAATTACGGGTTTTAAGCAAAGGGATGAAGAATCTTTGTATGAAGCTTGGGAGCGGTTCAAAGGTATTTGTCGCTCATGTCCTCACCATGGACTTAGCGAATGGTTTTTAGTGCAACAATTTTGGAATGGTTTATATGAAGATTCAAGGAACATTCTCAATATGGGATCAAATGGAATGTTCACCGAAGTTGATGACAATCAAACATGGAACAAGATTGAGGAAATGGCGGTCCATAATTCACAATATAGTAGGCCTCGCAAGGCTACTAGAGGAGGAAAGTATGAAGTGGACACCGTTACTCAATTAGGTGCTCAACTTAGTGCTCACATTGACACAATCAACTTGAAGTTTGAACAAGCTATGGCTAGGCTTGAGGAAAAATCAAAAACATCAAAGCATCATGTCAATGCCATGACGGCATCCTCATCAATCCCAAGCGGGATATGTGAGAATTGTGGAACCTTGGGTCATGACTCAAGTGAATGTAGGGGAACAACCGAACAAGTTAATGCTTTCCAAGCTTACAAAAGTGGTACCCCTTATTCAAATTTTTACAATGAAAACACCAAGTTCCATCCAAATCTCTCATACAAAAGCCAAAATGTTCAAAACCCTCAAACAACATACACTCCACCACCCATGAGAAATCAAAATCAAAGACCCTTTTACAATCAAAACCAAGGTTACCAAATCAAAATCCATACAATCACCAAAATGACCAAGGTTTTGATGTCCAAAAAGCGGTCCTCCAAATGCAAAAGAATCAACAAGAATTTTTCACTCAAATGCAAAAAGATAGCCAAGCAAAAGACACCACCATCAACAACATTCTAGCTCACACCAAGATGTTGGAAACACAATTGACTCAACTAGCATCTTCAAGCTCACAAAGACAAAAGGGGCAATTACCACCTCAAAGTAATCCCCTAGACATGAAAGTTAGTTAGTGCCATTCACTTGAGAGGTGGTACAAGATATGAAGCACCAAAGGAGCAAGTTGAGAATGAAGTTGTGAAAGCTAGTGAAAATGAAGTTGTTGTGCAAAGTCCCAAAGAAGGGGAATCATCAAAAGAAGAAAGTTCAAAGAAAAATGAAGACAAAGCCAAAGAGAAGGAGCCCATTGTGGTTAGACTTCCTTTTCCAAGTCGTCAAGCCAAGCCCAAATTTGATGATCAACTTGGAAAGTTCATGGAAATTGTGAAGAACTTAGAAGTCTCAATTCCTTTCACGGAATTAATCAATCACGTTCCGGCCTATGCAAAGTACATGAAAGATATCCTCACAAAGAAGAAGTCGATCCGGAAACTTGAGACTATCGCCTTCACTAAGGTGAGTAGTGCAATACTTCAAGGGAGTTCACCTCCAAAGTTAAAGGATCCGGGAAGCTTCTCAATACCGTGTACCATTGGCGACACAACGATCAACAAAGCCTTATGTGATCTAGGGGCTAGTGTGAGTGTCATGCCGTACTCGGTAAGTAAAAGGTTGGGAATAGGAGAGCTTAAGTGCACCAATATCACTCTTCAAATGGCCGATAGATCGACGAAGACACCATTAGGGATATGGGAAGATGTCCCCGTGCGAATTGGGAAGTTTTTCATCCCGGTGGACTTTGTCATTGTTGATATGGAGGAAGATTCCAACATTCCAATCATCTTAGGAAGACCTTTCCTACACACCGCGGGTGCGGTGATTGATGTGAAACATGGAGAGCTCACTCTAGAAGTGGGAGATGAAAGCATAACTTTTAATCTTGACAAGACCATGAGAGCTCCTCGTTTGCATGAGCCATGTTTCATGATTGATCATTATAGCCGGAAAGATGAAAGGAAGAAATCGAAACTCCAATGGAGGAAGAAAATTGAAGATGGCTCCATGTAGATAGTGGGAAGAAGGGTCAAACCGTTATTGTTAATGGCGGCCTTGTCACGGTCCTAGCCAAGCACTTTAATCCTAATTTCAATAAGGATAGCAAGTACAAGGCAAAGGAAGGTGGCCATCTTATTGATATGTCCATCATGATTAACAAGTTTAAGTGGGTTTCTCACAATCCCCTTGACAACAAGTATGGGTGGCTTACTAGTGAGGCTCGATCATTCACTTTACCCGCCAAGATTTGCCGTCTTAGTGTCCACCGGGCCAACTATTTACTTCCCCTATCCAAGGAAGCCGAGTACATCATTCAACAACAAAAGGGTGATCATGAAACTCCCTCCTCTTCCATTGTCATACCACCTTACCCCTTTGAATATGAAGAGTTCAAACCGCAAGGAGTTGAAATTGGAAAAGACTATGTCACTCTTCTTATGCAAGCCATGCACAAGCAAGCTTATGAAGATCGGAAGAATGCTTATTTGGCTCAATATCCTCCCCTCTTACATCTAGCTAGGCAAGGACTCCTTGATCCATCTTGTCCTTTGCCTAGTTGGGCGGATAAAGAAGCCTTATTTCCGGGTGCATCTAGGGACGTGGTGGAAGACAATGAGGTTGTTGGAAGTGGTGAAGAATTTGATGATAACATTGAGGAAGAAGCAAGTGGAGATGATGAAGGAGATGATGAAGGAGATGGTGAAGATGATGATGAAGAAAGTGATGAAGAAAGTGCCAAGGAAAGTGGCAATGTGACCACCTCTCATGAGGGAAGTGGTGATGATGATAGCATGATGGAAGACTAGCCTTGGAGACTCCTACACTCCCATGGTATGTCTATATCTCTTTGTATTTTATTTCATTTTGATCATTGTTGGAGGAGTCCTAGCAACATCAAAGGACTCACACCTCGGTACCATTGAGGTGTTCTTTATTGTTCCCATTTTTGAAAATCCAAAATGACAATCTAATTTCATGCATAGCATAGTGTGTGCATGAACTATACCCATCCTTGACATTAGCAATAGTGTCTCATTTGGTTTGGGGAAGTTAATGCATACACAACGGGAGGTAATCTAAATTATCCTCTCCGTCATAACAAAAACCATGCATCATGTAGTGTAGCTTAGTGTAGAATTGCATTTAGTATAGAAATCATGCATCATTTTGCATAATTTCCATCATTTTGGCCATTGAGGACAATGCCCATATTAGTGTGGGGATGGGAATTCTAACACTTCACTTTTATTCAAAAACCATAAAAATTGAAAAATTTCAAAAATCAAAAAAATCGAAAAAATTGAAAAACCAAAAACAAGTTCATTTCCTTTGTATATATTGTCTTGTATATATTGTGTTTGTTTATCCTTGTTCACTTTGATCGACTATGCCACATCCGAGACATGAGGATATTGAAGACCACATGGTATGATCTTTCCAATCTCCTTTTTCCTCTCTATGTTAATGACTATGTGGCTTCATTTTGATTGATGCGGTAAAAACAATGTGAACTTAGGACTTGCATTTACTTTATATGGCATGTTAGTTGGTAGAATCATTTGCATTAGGATGTTTATATGTTAGTTGCATCATGGCATGTAGTTTGCATGTTAGAAAAATTTTGCGAAACCGTCTATTTGGGAAGCTTGACAAGTGTATATAGGCCCTAGTAGATGCTTTTTATTCTTAAGACTTTGCTTGTTAGAATGCTTGTAAAACACCCTAGGATGTGTCATGCTAGTATCCTTTGACCCATGGATTAAGGCCTAGTCAAGAGTACCTTGTGGTGTGATAACTCCTTGGCTACCGTTTATTCCAAGGTGACCCTTGAAACCATGCATACTTCTATCATTCATCCATGTTCTACCACATTTTTGTCATCAAAGGGAATGGGCACAAAAAGAAATCAATTTGAGTTCAATGAAATGAAAAGCGAAAGAAAGTTTGCAAAAATGCATCAAATGAAAAGAGGAGCAAAAATAGAACTCCTAAGCTTCAAATACAAGGCACCCTCGTTACTAATTGGGGTGACTTTGAAAATGTTCAAAAAGAAATGCAAAAAAGTTGTCAAGTATTGAAATGCCAAAAATCAAAAGAAATGGCAAAGAAAGTGTTCTCAAAATGTTATATGCCACAAGAAATTGGGGGGAAAAACAAAAACAAAAGCAAACTCCCAAAATGAAACTCAATTACTATCGATCCCTTTATCCATCATATCCATTTTTGTGCATGGTAGAGAGGGGACGACCCTTCTTCTTGTCTAGGCAAGAGGGGGAATTCCGCGATCCTCCAGTGTTTCTAACACCATAGGGAGTCTACTCTTGACAAAAGCATTTAACGATTGAGGACAAAGGTACCCTAGCTTGACACATTTTGGAGGTGATTTATTGGTATCCTTCTAGGCTTAGTAGTTTGAACAAATTGCATCTATGAAGGATTGTGTACCCTTGAATTACTTCCCTTGTAGGTAATTTCCGCCACTTAGATGAGGAAAGTGGCTATTCTTTTGTAGATGCATCCATTATGTGTTTTTGTGTGCTTAATGTTTGGATGTGTCGCCATTTTGGCAAGACCCACCTTGCCTTGCAATAAGGCATCCTACCTCATGGTTGTCTTGTTGTGAGTTGAAGGGGCGGAGTGAGACCCGCTAATTGTCTCACATCGGCTATTATTATTAGGTTAGGTTAGTATTGGTCCTAGTCTTTGTCACCTCTTTACTCGGGACGAGCAAAGGTTCGGTTTGGGGATATTTGATGCGACCATAATTGGTGCATATTTAGCCCCCAAATTACCATTGTTTCCATGCTTTTTAGTGCCTATTTGGGTCATTTCTTATCTTTAGTTCTTTGTTTTGCATATTCTTTGAGATTTTGATCCCTTGGTAGGAAAGGAGTAAGAATCTTGCATTTTCATGGCAAAACGAGGCTAAATTGATTGTATTCAATGACCAAGCATCAAGGAGAGACAAGACTAGAAGGCCTTTGTACATATTATAGTAGAAGAGCATTGTTGAGAAAAGGATCCTTGAGTCCCCAAGGAAATCCCCAAGGAATTCATGAAGAAAAGGGAAGAAAAGAAGAAGAAAAAGCTGCTGCGGACAATCCGAACGGATTGTACACAATCCGTCCGTCCGCCCTCGCCAGTCCGAGCGTCCCTCAAAGGAATCCGCTCGGATTCCACCTCGCCAATCCGAGCGTCTTGACCAAGAATCCGCTCGGATTCTCCAGCCCAGATCTGGCCGTCCCGACTCCCATCCGCACGGATTTCAGTACAGCACGTTTTCGTTCTTCAAGCCACGATAAGAGAAGCCCTTCTCTCGGACAATACCGGAGTCTCCTTGCTCAACTTAAAAAGTGTAATTACTAGTTTAGCCCTTAGTTAACCCTAATGCATCCTCCCTAATTTTCACTATAAATACCCCATTAGTCTAATTAGAGGAGCATGTTCTTCTGATCAATAATTAGTGTAGTTAATATCAATCAAATCTCTCTTCAATATTGTAATCAAATATTACTCAAGTTTTAATTCAAGTTTTAGTTCTTTAATCTCTCTCTTGTTCTTCCTTTATTTTGGGTAATTAGAAGATTATTGGGTTTATTGGGAGATTGACAACCTTCCATCGATCATCAAGTTCTTCTATTATTCTTTGCATCTTTATTATTGGAATCATTAGTAGGTATAATCTCTTAATCCCTTTTTAATTATTGCTAATTACTTTCATTTATTCATCATGTTTCATTATGTTAGTATGATTGACAACCTTTCTAGCATGATTAATATGATAATGAGTGAGTAGTCTCTTAGCTAGGGTTTAATGGGTGATTAGGGGAAACCAACATGGGGAATGATTCATGCTTAAATTAATGTGCTTTCATATCTTATTTGCTTGCTTGTTTTGATCTTAATACATGCACATGTTATATTTGATGAAATGCTAAGCCTATGAATCCTTGCATTTACTATCATCTTCTATCCTTTCAACTTGACTTGTAAGACATAACCCAACTCGAGTCTTGTTAGACCATGCATGTGTTGAGTAGGAAAGATTAAGACGACTTGTAGGTGTTGTACAATCTAATCGATTCGGCTCCGGGACCCAAACTTTCCTAGGATTGTAAGATATAACCCAACTCAATCCATCACAACAATAATTGCTTTGCTTATAATTTGAGAACATGTTTGTATGATCATATCCCATGAATCCCCTATGAACCCATGACACCCTAGTGCTTTTAATCAATTGTTTACACCCCTTATTTTATTCATCTTGCTAGTTTATTTTCATTGTTATTTTAGTTTAGTGACCTTCTACATCAGCCAAATTTGTGACACCCCTAGACACTACTAGTTACAATAGAATTCTCATTTCAATACCCGTCCCTTGGGATTCGACCTTTACTTGCCTCTTTACTAATTGCAGAGTTGCTCGTGGAGTATAAATTGTGTTTTGTATCGACCATTGACCAACGACCACATATGCTTAATTGTGAACACCAAATGGATCCGATCACTATAACATATAGCCTTTTCATGTTGTTTCAACACTTCAAGCAATTTTTCCAATTGGTTCTTATCAAGTTTGTCATTAACAATCACGGGTTTGGTCTTAGATTTACCAAGATAAGCATATTTCAAATTTGGGGGAAGGGGTTTTGTAGTTGAAACTTATACCTCACTTTACTCCATTGAAGATTCATTAAGAACTTGCTCCATTTCCATTAGACATTCCATTCTCATGGCATATTCAACTTGCTCTTCAAGCTTACAAATCTCATCATACTCAAATTTCATGACAAATTCTTCTTGCTCTTCGGCATGTATGATGTCATCTTCGATTGCCTGTTCTTCTTTTATGGGTTGATATACTTCTACAAGGATGTTATGTACTAATTCAGATTGCTCATGAGTAAGTTCGTTGTTGGCTAGAGCGGCCTCAAGAAGATCCACCTCCAATTCCCAATGCATAGTTTTGGCCTCACTTGCTTCTAAGGCTTCCAATGCTTGCAAGGGGTCTTTGAAGAAAGGTATACTCAAGTGGTCCTCAACAAAACAATCTATAATATCCATCTAGCAAAATATCTAACAACTTGAAAACAATTAGAACAAACCTTGGGAGTTTTACTTCCCTAAGGCAAAGAAAGACACAACTAAGAACAATCAAAGAAAATCAAATCAAGTTGACACCGTCCCCGGCTACGGCGCCATTTTTTTGTTCGCCGGCTTTGTTACTCGTCGTCAAAAGTTACCTAGACCAAAACAATATTTATAACTTCACAAACTACTCTACTATTAGTAAAGAGGTAAGAAAAGGACGGATCCCAAGGGACGGGTATTGATGTAGGATATTCGATTGCAAATGGTCGTGTCTAAGGGTGTCATAATTTGGGTTGAGATAAGAGATCACTAAGCTAACTAACAATGTAAATAAACAAGCCATATGATAAAAATGAGATTTAAACGATTGATTAAAAGCACTAGGGTGTCATGACTTCATAGGGGATACATGGGAATTGATCATACAAACATATTCTCAAATTATAAGCAAGCAATTATTGTTGTGATAGGATCGAGTTAGTTTATATCTTACAATCCTAGGAATGTTCGGGTCCCAGAGCCGAATCGATTAGATTGTACAACACCTACAAGTCGACTTAATCCTCCCTACTCAACTATATGCGTGGTGTAATGAGACTCGAGTTGGTTATGTCTTACAAGTCTCATTGAAAAGGTAAGTGATGGGTAAAAAATGCAAGGATTCATAGGCTCGAACTTCATCAAACATAACATGTGCATAAGTTGAGATCACAACAAGCAAGCAAATAAATTATGTGAACATATTAGATTAAGCATGAATCATCCCCCATGTTGGTTTCCCCTAATTCCCCATTAACCCTAGTTAAGAGACTACTCACTCATTATCATGTTTATCATGCTAACAAGGTTGTCAATCATATTAACAAGGCAAAACATGATGAATGAATGGAAATGATTAACAATAATTAAAAAGGGATTAAGAGAATTATACCTAATGATGATTCCAAAATAATAAGCAAAGAATAATAAAAGTACTTGATGATTGATGGAAGGTTGTCAATCTCCCAATAATACCCAAATAATCTTCAACTACCCAAAATAAAGGATGAACAATAGAGAAATTAAGGAATTGAGATTGGTATTAATGCTTAATTAAGAGTTGATTACAAGATTAAGATGAGATTAGAACATAAAAAGAGGATAAGAAGGATGTTATGATTGGATGCTAATCTAATTAGTACAATGGGGTATTTATACTAAGGATTAGGTACATAAATTAGGGTTACTAAGGGCTTAAATGACCATTAAGACCATTAAGAAAAGTTGGGGAAGTGCTCCTCTCGAAGGAGATGCTCATCTCCGCTTCGCTAGTCTTCAAAGAATATGGTCATCGCGAGCGGACTAAGGGAGAGACGTGCTGCACTGGGAAGGAATCCGAGCGGCCCGAGGGATGCGACGCTCGGATTGTAGAGGTTTAGGACGAGCGGACTGGCTATGGGACGCTCGGATTGCAGCCAGCTAGGACGCTCGTCCCGTGCCTGCGACGCCCGGATAGTAGCTCAGCAAGCTTCTCTTCTTTTCTTCCTCCAACAATCCTCAAGGATTTTGTTGGAGATGCAAGGATCTTCTCATCATTGACCATTTACTTCATTATTTACATAGGCCTTCTAGTCTTGTCTTCACTTTGATGCTTGGTCATTAAATTCGATCAATTTAGCTCCATTTTGCCACGAAAATGCAAGGTTCTTTCTCCTTTCATACAAAGGGATCAAAACCTTATAGAATATGCAAAGCGAAAGACTAAAGATAGTAAATGACCCAATTATGCACTAAAAAGCATAGGAACGAGTCTAATTCGAGGACTAAATATGCTCAAATATTGGTCACATCAGTGCCATTTCATGGTCAACGAGGGAGTTGTCCTAGGTCACTTAATTTCTGACAGGTGTATAGAAGTTGACAAAGCAAAAGTGGAAATGATTCAGCAATTACCTCCTTCTGTTAATGTTAAAGGAGTGAGGAGCTTCCTTGGTCATGTTGGCTTTTATCGCCGGTTTATCAAGGATTTTTCAAAAATTGCTAAACCACTTACACAGCTGCTGCTTAAGGATGCCCCTTTTGTATTTACTGATGAGTGTCTTTTTGCTTTTAATAGGTTAAAGTAGGCCTTGGTATCTGCGTCGATCATACAGCCTCCCGACTGGGATTTGTCGTTCGAAATTATGTGTGATGCTAGTGATTATACACTAGGAGCGGTATTAGGGCAAAGGAAAGACAAGGCTTTAAATGCAATTTAATATGCGAGCCGAACTCTGGATGAGGCTCAAGTTAAGTACACCACTACTGAGAAAGAGCTGCTAGCTATAGTTTATGCTTTAGAAAAATTTCTTTCTTATTTGATAGGGTCAGAAGTTACTGTTTTTACTTACCATGCAGCGCTGAGACACCTTCATGCTAAAAAGGATGCTAAACCACGGCTATTGAGATGGATACTCCTTCTCCAGGAGTTTGATTTATAGATAAAAGATAAGAAAGGTGCTGAGAACGTTGTAGCTGATCATCTATCAAGACTGTCACAGCAAGAAGGAGAAGATTCTTTACCTATTGATGATTCTTTTCCTGATGATACTTTGTTTGCTGTTATGTCTTCTATTGTTATCCAAGATCCTTGGTATGCAGATCTAGCTAATTACATTGTTAGTGACACGCTGCCGCCCGACCATTCTCATCAGCAGAGGAAGTGTTTTCTGTATAACGCTAAGCAGTACTTCTGGGATGATCCTTATTTGTTTAAGGAATATGCAGACGGTCTCTGCAGACGGTGTATTCCGCATTGGGAGACCAAAGTGATCTTGGAAGGCTGTCACTCTTCCTCATATAGTGGTCACCACGGTCCATCGCGCACCTTGGATAAGGTACTTCAGTCTGGTTTTTACTGGCCTTCTTTGTTTGCTAATGGTAAGGCTTTTGTGTCAGGTTGTGATGCTTGCCAACGATCAGGGAAAATTTCAAAGAGACATGAGATGCCACAAAATGGTATCTTATAGATTGAGGTTTTCGATGTCTGGGCATCGATTCCAAAGGACCATTCCCATCTAGTAAGGGTAACAGGTATATTTTAGTAGCTGTTGATTATGTGTCTAAGTGGGTGGAGGCAATTACTTCACCGCATTGTGATGCCAAGACCGTGATCAAAATATCTAAAAAGATTATATTTCCCCGATTTGGAGTCCATAGGGTCGTCATTAGTGATGAGGAAATGCACTTTAAAGAAAAGAAACTAACTTCCATTTTGTCTAAAGTTGGTGTTCAACACCGGCGTGGTTTGGGTTATCATCCCCAAACTAGTGGTCAGGTCGAGGTCTCTAATCGCGAGATTAAAGAGATTATCTAAAGTAGTTTCTAAATCACGGAAGGACTGGAGTCTTAAACTGAAGGAGACATTATGGGCTTATGGAACTGCCTTTAAGACGCCGATTGGTGCATCACCTTATCGGTTAGTTTATGGAAAGTCATGTCATTTACATGTCGAATTAGAATGTAAAGCTTGGTGGGAAATTCGTGAACTTAACTTTGATCCTAAGTTGTGTGGTAAGAACCGTCTATTACTGCTAGATGAACTGCAGGAGTTTAGGCTCAACGCCTATGATAGCTCACGCATCTACAAGGAGAAGACTAAGAGATGACATGACAAAAGGATCTTACCTCGAGAATTTCTTGTCGGGCAGAAGGTGTTGCTGTTTAACGCCCGACTGTGATTATTTCCTGGCAAGCTGAAGTCCAGGTGTAGTGGCCCTTATACAGTGACAACTGTCACTAAATTTGGGTCTGTTGAGCTAGAAGGTTCCGAGGAAAATAGGTTCAAGGTGAATGGGCAATATGTGAAGTATTACCATGAAGCAAATAATACCGACAACTGTGTTGAAGTCTTGTACTTCGACGAGCTTGATGAGCCAGTTAATTGAAGCCAGAAAGGTCGTGCGGGACCTCTTAAACCTGCGCTTTCTGGGAGGCAACCCGAACTGTTTTATTGTACTTTAGTTAAACTTAATTTCTTTCTTTTAGCTTTGTGTTGAATTTAAAATGCTAAACTATGCATCTCTCGTATTTCCTATACTTCTTATATGCGTTTTCCAGGTCAGGTAGCTCGATCGAGTGGTTTTTCTGCTCGATCGAGTACTTTTGCTAAGAATTTCACTCGATCGAGCATCTGCTGTCCTCGATCAAAATGCTGCAAATCCAATTCTCTCGATCGAGTAACATATCCTCTCGATCGAGTCCTTTTGACACCCAATCCTCTCGATTGATCCATTTTGATATGTTCGATCGATCAGAATCATGGTCCAGCTACTGTTTTTCTACCCTACTTACTGCTAGCTTCTGTTAGTGTATCTAGGTTTTATTTTTGGTACCTGACGACGGTATCAAATTTTAGCGGTATCAAATTCATAGCAGTAACTATGAATGCAACTAAAAACAGATAGTGGAACGGGACCAACTCATCAGCTACAAATCATCCACCCAAAATCCAGTTAAATGCAGCAACTAGCAAGGTGGCAAGTGATAAGTACAAACGAGTTAAATCAATGTCTCAAACTTACTGAACCGTCGACCTTGCAAGACTCATAGATATTGGACTCTCACGGGTCGCTCATCACTCAAATTAACCACAAGGTGAGAATATAAGTGAAAGATAGGAAGAAATAAAGACACTCGCCTAACTCGACCTACAAGAACATGCATGCAATTTAACATGAATATAATCTCTATGACCGTACATATGCATTCCAACCAAACTAATGACCAAGACACATGCCGATGACTTACATTTGAGTAAGTGAGGTAATGGGTAAGAAGGGGCTAAAATGAATTTGGAAATGTGGAGTTAATAGCCAGGCTAGCAACAACGGATCCATATTTTGAAACTACATCCCAACTTCATACTCAATATATATCAATACAAAACAGCGCAAATTGGATGCACTCAACTCACAATACACCATAAACTTGTCAACTCCCCATAAGATACAAATAAGACATGGGATTAAAAATCATCTATAGAACTTTTCATTTTTCCGCATATCATTTTTTCTTTCTTTTTCATATTTCTCTTTCATCCTTTTTTTCGATTTTTTTTTCATTCCAATACTTTTTCATTTTTCTCCTTCATTTTTTTTCACCCATCCTTCCAATAACAGGATATATTAACCAAAACGCGACAAACCATATTCCCAACAGGCTACCATTACTAGCTCGGCAAGGGTAGGACAAATTTTGGATTGTAGCTATATGGGACAAAACAGGCAATTTGGCTATGTGAAGGTCATGGGTAAAATGAAATAAAGGGGATTGCCTCTCCTAACATGTGTCACCAACCACAGACCGAATGCATACAGGTATTAAGAAGACTAAATTAATGCTTATGCAAATTGATGTTACATGCCTTATAAGGAGTAACTACTCACATCCTATATGAAACTGGTCATGAATGTCACCAGTTTATAAATCTCTAACCTCATAATGTAAAGTAGGTTGCCAATATGTGATTCAGGTCTATTCGTTCAGATAAGAGAGAAACTAAAACTTGTAGATTATGCACATTACCATGCCAACGAAATGTTAAGAATATGCAAGGCAAGGGTAAAGACTCAAAGTAGCGTCAAAGTTCAAGTGTTCCGACTCAAAATAAACGTGAAACGTTTTGAATTTTATGTGATTTTTTGAATTAAACACAACGATGCATGCGAAAATGAATAAACGTGCAAACGGAAATGCAAGAAAACATGCAGACACGGATATGGATGCATACCTCCCCAAACCAAACCGTACAATGCCCTCATTATACCAAAAATAGAGGAAGAAATGCAAACTAAGGAGAAAAGGATAGCGGGAGTCAGAAAACTTACAAGACGTCGTAAGGAGGGACCTCCCCAAACCGACCATGAACATGGGAGGTCATGGGTAGCACACAGTAGCTTAAAGGTCAAAAAACAGCAGCTGGACCATGATTCTGATCGATCGAACATATCAAGGTTAGACAGACAATTAAAAAAATTTCGTTCTTATTTGATAGGGTCAGAAGTTACTATTTTTACTGACCATGCAGCGCTGAGACACCTTCTTGCTAAGAAGGAAGCTAAACCACGGCTATTGAGATAGATACTTCTTCTTCAGGAGTTTGATTTGCAGATAAAAGATAAGAAAGGTGATGAGAATGTTGTAGCTGATCATCTATCAAGACTGTTACAGCAAGAGGGAGAAGATTCTTTACCTATTGATGATTCTTTCCTGATGATTCTTTGTTTTCTGTTTTGTCTTCTATTATTTACCAAGATCCTTGGTACGCAGATCTAGCTAATTACGTTGTCATTGGCACACTGCCGCCCGACCATTCTCATCAGTAGAGGAAGTGTTTTCTGTATAACGCTAAGTAGTACTTCTGGGATGATCCTTATTTGTTTAAAGAATGTGCAGACGATCTCTATAGACGGTGTATTCCGCAGTGGGAGACCAAAGTGATCTTGGAAGGCTGTCACTCATCCTCATATGGTGGTCACCACGGTCCATCGCACACCATGGCTAAGGTACTTCAGTCTGGTTTTTAGTGGCCTTCTTTGTTTGCTGATGCTAAGGCTTTTGTTTCAGCTTGTGATGCCTGCCAACGATCAGGGAACATTTCAAAGAGACATGAGATGCCACAAAATGGTATCTTAGAGTTTGTGGTTTTCGATGTCTGGGGCATCGATTTCCAAGGACTATTCCCATCAAGTAAAGGTAACAGGTATATTTTAGTAGCTGTTGACTATGTGTCTAAGTGGGTGGAGGCAATTGCTTCACCCCATTGTGATGCCAAGACCGTGATCAAAATGTTTAAAAAGATTATATTTCCCCGATTTGGAGTCCCTAGGGTCGTCATTAGTGATGGGGGAATGCACTTTAAAGAAAAGAAACTAACTTCCATTCTGTCTAAAGTTGGTGTTCAACACCGGCGTGGTTTGGGGTATCATCCCCAAACTAGTGGTCAGGTCGAGGTCTCTAATCGCGAGATTAAAGAGATCTTATCTAAAGTGGTTTCTAAATCACGGAAGGACTGGAGTCTTAAACTGGTGGACACATTATGAGCTTATAGAACTGCCTTTAAGACGCCGATTGGTGCATCACCTTATCGGTTAGTTTATGGGAAGTCATGTCATTTACCTGTCGAATTAGAATGTAAAGCTTGGTGGACAATTCGTGAACTTAACTTTGATCCTAAGTTATGTGGTCAGAACCGTCTATTGCAGCTAGATGAACTGGAGGAGGTTAGGCTCAACTCCTATGATAGCTCACGAATCTACAAGGAGAAGACAAAGAGATGGCATGACAGAAGGATCTTACCTCGAGAATTTCTTGTCAGGCAGAAGGTTGATACGTGCATATTCTATACACTTTATCTGCGGTTTTGGCACGTATTTCCATGCATAATTGGTAGCTTAAGGCTGCTATTTCTCCCGAAACGGTTTACTTTATATTTTCTATGATTTATTGTAGGAATGCGTGGAAGTAGGATAAATCAAGCCAAATTCGTCCTCCGGAAGCAAGTTCAAGGAAGCCAAGAGGAAGGAGAGTTCATTCACTCACCTTGGGATGCGTGCGAGGAGTGAAGAGTTGATTGGAAGCAACAAGGAGCCACTGCACAACATTTTGATCGATCGACTAAGCCTTTGTCGATCGACCACCGGAGCTCGCAGGAAGCTACTCGTTCGAGTAATCGATCGATCGGCCGTCTTGACGGTCGATCGACCGATTTCGAGCTGATATTTATTTCTCCGTGTTAGACTTTTAAAAGCCCAACTTGTAATTAACTTTCAAAGTATCTTTTTATCGAGAAAAACAACTTTTAGGTTATGCTTTGGATTCTGGAAAAACTCATTTTTCAGATCTAAGCTTGAGACGGAAACCTTGATTCGAATACTTTGTTCTTGAAATTCAATTAGTAAGCTTTTTATGCAATCCTTCCTCTTTCTTATTTTTGCTTGTTATTTTGATTCTTGTCTCATTCATTTGATTTAAGCAATCGAATTTCTCCCCTTTGTTCTAGTTAGATTCCATTATGTCAAAATTGTTCTTTATTATTAATTTCGCAATTAGTGTAGTTATGATTATGCGTAGGTAATTCCTTTGATTGGGAATAAGGTGAGCCATGGTATTAAATTAGGATTGTTGTGTAGCATGAGTTTTTCCGTATTGGTCTTGTTATCTTTTGATAGATTTCTTTGCTAGATTGAAAGATTGGTAATTTGATTGATCGCTAGATTTAGAATTTCTCTTGAGTGAAAGCTTTGATAAATTCTAGGGAATTATTAGACCGCGAGGTTATTTAAGCTTTGATCGAAAGACTAGCCCATTTTCCCTGAAACCGTATTATGAGACCTCTGCTGCTTGACTGACCTGTTATTTGCCATGGTGAACCGAAGTTCTCGATCCTCTTTTTATCTTGTTAAGAATATTCATTTTTGCAATTAGCCTGTTAGTCAACCAATTTCAAAACCCCCAATTAATTGTTACTTTTATAGACTGAAAAATAGCAAACAAAATCAACCTTGTCTCTCTGTGGTTCGACCCTTACTACCACTAGCTATAGTTTTAGTTTGGAATTATAAATTTAACTTTGGTACTAAACGACGGTATTAAATTTTGGTGCCGTTGCCGGGGAGACGGTGTAATTCTGTTTGCTTTATTTTAGTTTATTTTTCTTGTCTCAAGGAACTTTTGTTCCTTGAGGCCGTTGCTTACCTTTGCTTCTAGTTTTGCTTTTGCACAGTTAGAAGACAGGTTTTTGAGAGGAAGACTTGAGTACTCTCACTTTGGAAGTTATGGCTACGATATATAATAATTTTCAGCCAAAGGAGCACCACCTTCCAAAGGGGCACCAGTTACCTACCCCTTCTACCGGTAAATTCGAGTTTCGTTCCTCTTATATTGATTTAGTGGAACGGAATCAGTTCGCGGGTCTGCCAGATGAAGACCCCTTGAAACATATGGAAATTCTCACGGACTATTGCTGTTCAATACCTATACCGGATGGGGTAACTCAAGATGAAGTAAAGGGGTTTATGTTCTTATACTCCTTGAAGGACTCGGCGCGAGATTGGTACCGCTACCTAGATAGGGTTGCAGCTGGAGTCACTGATTGGACATCTTTAGCATTAGCCTTCTACAAGAAGTACTTCCCGCTTTCGAAGACTGATGCCTTGAAGAGTAAAATCACGAGTTTTCAGCAAGGAGCCGACAAAGATTTTTGTGAAGCATGGGGACGTTTCAAACGTTTGGTCCGAGCTGTCCCTCATCATGGTTTCCAGCAATGGTATCTTTGTAATCTATTTTACAATGCTTTATATGATGATTACAAGGTCATCTTGGATGCAGCTGCTAATGGCAGGTTTCAAAATAATACCGGTCAAAGTAAAGGTTGGAACACCATTGAGGAGATGGCAGTCCATAAAGCTGAGTTTGGAAGTTCACGTGGAAAGTCACGAGAGCAAAGTGAAGAAATGACTGCCGTTATGACACTTATGACTTCCATTTCTACCCGTCTCGAGAAGCTCGAGATTTCTGAAGCTTCCAAGGAGAAAGTCGAAATTCCTGTTCAAAACTCAGATGAGATCGAGAAGTTAAGAGAGATGGTCCAACTCCTTTTGATTCAAGTGGCGAATATGGAAGCAGCCGGGATTGAGTCCTCACGGAATTTTGTGAAACAATTGGAGAATATGGAGGCTAAGCAAGCCGCTAATTCTTCAAGCAAATGTGAAGGGCCGGTTGAGACGATCAATGCCATAAATCTCAGAAGTGGCCTTTCTTATGAAAGTCCCGACAAGCCAAGGGAAGACTCGGATAATGATGAAGAAGCTCGTTTGAATTCTGATGCAAAAACGAGTCTGAATGCCAGTAATTCAGATCGATCGACCAACATTCCCAGTCGATCGACTGAATTGTCAGACAAAATAGTTTCTGGTCAGAAACTACTCACACCTAGCACATCCAGTCGATCGACCAACATCCTCGGGCGATCGACTGAGATACCTGATGACGTTAATTTTGGACAGGAACTGTTCACGCCCAGCTTACTTGGTCGATCGACCAACCATACCAGTCGATCGACTGGATCTCCAGAGCAGGATGCAAATCCGTCAACTAGTTTGCATGATTCGTCACTCATTGATGATTTGACGGGGATTTTAAACCTACGGAAGCCGAAGGTTACTGATCCTACGGCCAGTGTTACAGTCCCGTATCCGGAGCGTTTGAAGGCTACCAAGCTGGAGCGTAAGTTTGGTAAGTTTCTGGAGATGGTCCAGAATCTCGAGGTAACGGTTCCTTTCACTGATTTAATTACCCAGGTACCCTCTTACGCTAAATTTATGAAAGATATTTTGAATCGTAAGAGAAATTTTCGTGATGATGGTAATGTTGCGTTTGTGGAGGAATGTAACGCTCTTTCACAAGTTAATGTGCCACCTAAATTAAAGGACCCGGGTAGTTTTTCAATTCCTTGTACTATAGGTAACCACGTAATTGGAAAGGCCCTTTGTGACTTAGGGGCCATTGTTAGTGTCATGCCGTATTATGTTTGCGAAAGGTTAAACATTGGTAGACTTAAGGTGACCGATATTACCGTTCAAATGGCAAATAGATCGACTCAGAGACCTATAGGTGTTCTAGAGGATGTACCCGTTCGAGTGGGTAAGTTTTTTATTACTGTCGATTTCGTTGTTTTGGACATTACAGAGGATAGTCAGATACCTATTATTTTAGGCAGACCGTTCTTACATACAGCTGGGGCTATGATAGATGTCAAATGCGGAACCATCACCTTAGAGGTAGGGGATGACACCATTGAGTTCAGTCTTGCTCACAAAGCAACTGAACCTGCTGATGAGGATACGTGTTATTCCATTGATATTGTTGATGGGGTTGTTACTTGTAATTGGAGGGAATCCTTAGCCAAGGATCCCTTAGCCGATCTAACCCATTCGGATGATGATGCGGGTAATACTGGTGGAGAATCTTTGAGGAGCCAGATGCTTTGGTTGCCTCAATGGAGAGCTACGAGCTCAATGAAGAAGAAGATGAGATGCTTTTAAGCCTGGCCAACGATAACTTGGTGAACACTTGCTACACTATTGAAGCCGATTCTGTCTATCTTTGTAGAGGTAAAGGTGCCAGAGCGTAAGCCACTTCCTCCTAATCTTAAGTATGTTTTTCTAGATGATACGGAGCAAGTACCCACTATTGTTAGCTCTAAGCTCAATGATGACCATTTGTCTTCTTTGATGTGTGTACTTAAGAAAACAGGAAGGCTTTGGGTTATTCTTTGACGACATTAAGGGCATAAGCCCCGATGTTTGTATGCATAGGATAGAGCTGGAAGAAGGCCACAAGCCTTACGAGACGGGTGGTCAACGCAAGTTGAACCCGAAGATGCGAGGAAGTTGTTATGGCCGAGGTGATGAAACTACTTGATGCAGGTATTATTTATACAGTTGGCAACTCCAAGTGGGTTTGCCCAGTTCAGGTAGTCCCGAAGAAAGGAGGGACTACCGTGGTTAAAAATGATAAAAATGAATTAATACCAACTCGAGTAGTGACAGGGTGGCGGATGTGCATTGATTATAGACAGTTGAATGCCGCCACCAAGAAAGACCATTTCCCCCTCCCTTTTGTTGACCAAATGACTGAGAGACTTGCTTCTAACAAATTTTTCTGTTTTCTAGACGGATATTCGGGGTTCTTTCAGATCCCTATTCATCCGGACGATCAGAGTAAGATTACTTTTATCTGTCCACAGGGTGTTTTTGCGTATCGTAGAATGCCTTTCGGATTGTGTAACGCCCCTGCTACCTTTCAGAGGTGCATGATGGGGATTTTTTCTGATTATATAGAGAATATTATGGAAGTATTCATGGATGATTTCTCAGTTTATGGCAGTGACTTTGATCGTTGTTTAGCTGACCTTGATAAAGTCATGCATCGTTGTATAGATGTTAATCTTGTTTTAAACTGGGAAAAGTGTCAGTTTATGGTCAATGAGGGAGTTGTGTTGGGGCATTTGATTTCTGATAAAGGTATACATGTTGACAAGGCAAAGGTGCAAGTGATTGAGCAATTACCTCCTCCCGTGAATGTTAAAGGAGTGAGGAGTTTCCTTGGTCACGCTGGTTTCTATCGGCGTTTCATTAAGGATTTTTCAAAAATTGCTAAACCACTTACACATTTGCTCCTTAAGGATGCTGTCTTTGAATTTACTGATGAGTGACATGTCGCTTTTAATAGGTTAAAGGAGGCCCTAGTTTCTGCGCCAATCATTCAGCCGCCTGATTGGGACCTCCCGTTTGAGATCATGTGTGATGCCGGCGATTATGCGATCGGTGCGGTTTTGGGACAGCGGAAGAATAAAGCTCTGAATGCCATATATTATGCGAGCCGAACTCTGGATGAGGCTCAAATTAATTATTTTACCACTGAGAAAGAGTTTCTAGCTGTTGTTTTTGCCTTAGACAAATTTCGGTCTTACTTGTTAGGTTCTAAGGTTATTGTTTATACTGATCATGCAGCGTTGAAGACTCTCTTTATTAAGAAAGATGCGAAGCCAAGGCTTTTGAGGTGGATACTCATTTTGCAGGAGTTTGATTTGGAGATCAAAGATAAGAAAGGAGCAGAGAATGTGGTAGTTGACCACTTATCTCGTCTGCAGCTGACAGAAAGGGAGGATTCTTTGCCTATTAATGATTCTTTTCCTGATGAGAGTCGTTAGCTATTACTACTTCAGGGTCTTATCCACCTCCGTGGTTTCTTGATTTTGCTAATTTTGCTGTGACAGGTAAGATACTACCCGAGCATTCATGGCAGCAGAAGAAGCGGTTTGCTTATGATGCCAGACAATATTTTTGGGATGATCCTTATGTTTTCAAGGAATGCGCAGACGGTCTCATCCGGAGATGCGTACCTCAATGGGAGGTGAAGGATATCCTAGAGGCTTGCCACTCTTCTGCTTATGGTGGTCATCACGGTCCGTCCAGGACCGTAGCTAAGGTACTCCAATCTGGTTTCTATTGGCCTACTTTACATGCAGATTGTCGCAGTTTTGTTGCTGAGTGCAATGCTTGTCAAAGATCGGGGAATATTTCCAAGAGACATGAGATGCCACAGGTAGGCATACTTGAGGTTGAGATTTTTGATGTTTGGGGCATTGATTATCAAGGACCTTTTCCGAGCAGTCAAGGTAATAAATATATCCTCGTAGCCGTAGATTATGTATCCAAATGGGTAGAAGCTATTGCTACTCCCCATTGCGATGCAAAGGCCGTGATTAAATTGTTTAAAAAGATTATTTTCCCTCGTTTTGGTGTCCCTCGGGTTGTCATTAGCGATGGGGGAATGCATTTTAAAGAGAAACAACTTAGTGCTTTATTGACTAAATTCGGTGTCCAACATCGTAGAGGTTTGGGGTATCATCCCCAAACTAGTGGTCAGGTTGAGGTTTCTAACAGAGAATTGAAGGAAGTCTTAGCTAAAGTTGTTTCTAAATCACGGAAAGATTGGAGTCTTAAGTTAGCTGATGTCTTATGGGCTTATAGAACAGCGTTTAAAACGCCAATCGGGATGTCACCGTACCGATTGATTTATGGTAAGACATGTCATTTACCTGTTGAGTTAGAGCGTAAGTCTTCTTTGGGCTATTTGTGATTTGAATTTGGATCCTAACCTCTCTCGTGAGAAACGCATGACACAAATTTGAATGAGCTAGAGGAATTTAGGTGCGGCCTATGACAATGCGAGGATCTACAAGGAGAAATCAAAGCGCTGGCACGACAAGAGAATCATCAAGCGCGAGTTCCATATTGGCGATAAGGTACTTCTCTTTAACGCTCGTATCCGTTTATTTCTGGTAAGTGAAATCCAGGTGGACCGGCCCCTATACGGTCACACGGTTGTCACAAAGTTCGGATCGTTGAATTGGAGACTTCTGCTGGAGAAAGGTTCAAGGTAAATGGCCAATATGTGAAGCACTATCATGGATCAGATGCATATGTTGGGAAGGTCGAGGTTTTGTACTTCGACCGCTATCGATGATGAAAAGTGAGGTAAAAGGGTCGTGCGGGACCTCTTAAACCAGCGCTTAATCGGGAGGTAACCTTGATTGTATCTTTTTGTAATTTAGGTTTCCTTTTTGTTTTTTTTTTCCATTCATTTTGCATTTTAAGTTTTCTTGTTTTTGTTTTCTTTATTCTCTTTAAATTTGCAATTTCTTGGTTTGGAGAACTTGCGCGCCTTTGATAATTTTTGCAGGAACTTATTTTATGCAAAGTGCGTAAGTGGTTTACTGGATTTTTGCGAGAGAAAGACAAGAAGTTTTGATGGCAAAATGAATTTTGACGAATTTAATTCCAATTTCCAGTTCAAATAGTCGATCGACTAGGATGTTCAGTCGATCGACTGAAGCGAGGAGAACAGAGGCTACTGTGTATAGGGAAGTGGTCGATCGACTGGGTCACATAGTCGATCGACCACCAATGAGAGTCCAGAAGCCATGATTATGAGGGATCAGTCGATCGACCAAGTAAACTGGTCGATCGACCAGTCCGCGGGTTCAGAGGAAGTTAATAAGGGAAGTTTTCATCCTTCTTTTCTCATTCATTCACTTCCCAAAAATCTGAAAAACAAAAGAAACCCTAAGTTCCCCCCTGCTGCGATTTTCACCTACATCCCGTCTTAATCACTTGATTTTTATTGCTTTAATCTTCAAAGTTCTTCCAGGTATGTCTCTAATTCCATCTTTATGCTTTTTATTCGAGTTTTGCTGAAGCTCCATGCGAAATTTTCGAGTAATGTGCCCTTGAGACGAAAAATCGATTTGGGGAAAACGATTTTAGGGTGTGATTTCTGG
This sequence comes from Silene latifolia, assembly GCF_048544455.1. NCBI lineage: Eukaryota > Viridiplantae > Streptophyta > Magnoliopsida > Caryophyllales > Caryophyllaceae > Silene > Silene latifolia. The sequence goes on from NC_133534.1 coordinate 85,791,306, forward strand.
TAATTTATACACTTTAATTGCTTATTCTAGCCCTTCCCCTTTGATTTTCGACACTAATTAGCAACTAGGAGACGGTTATTTCAGTTTTCCCCAAAAATTTCAAAACCCTAATTTGCGTGGATCATCTGATTTTGATTCGGGTTTCTGGAAATTGAAACTTAAGTTGGTTGATTGTTGCTAATTTGATTCTTTTGCAGGAAAAAAAATGACAAAAGGGAAGGAGCCAATGCAAGAGGGGCAATCGAGCGAAAGGCCTGCTAAGCGGCCACGCGGACCGCCCCTGATGATAGAATCCACTACGGATAGTCTACCTGACTATCCGCAGGTTATCTTTGATAAACCTATTCAGCGCGCTAAATTCTCCTTCTTTGTTTCGACTGTAAAGGTCACAGCTACCCGGTTTCTCCACAAAGACACTTTGGAGAAACTAGGTGTTATTTAGTCGGTCGTGTCCCTGCTAAATGGGACGGGTATGACGGGTCTTGTGGACATGTCTGAGTTCACATATTATGTTATGACCCTTGAATTCTTTTCCTCTTACGCTTTTGATTCCAAAGCCTTTGAGGCTGATGCGACCAAACACTGCATTTCCTTTCGACTTTTTAATGTTAATTATTCTCTGACACTTGCTGATTTTGCGGGTTTTCTGGGTCTGTACTTCGAGGGTAGAACCTCGGACCCCTATCACACCCACCGGGCCATGTGGTCTTGTATTGGTGACACTTACGGGTTGAGGAGGATGGGCACTTCCGTCCACTTGCCCCCTCTTCGTTATTTTCTACGGCTAATGGGTAATACCATTTTTGGCCGTAAAGAGTCTAATAATGTGAATAATATTGAGCTTTCAATTTTGGCGGGTTATCTGAACGTTGAGCGTCGGAGAGCCTGCATCTATAACATTGCCTACTTGGCCGCCGCTCACTTTCAGACTGTAAGTGAGGGCACCTTGACCACCATTGCCTGTGGCGGTTTGGTGACACGTAACGCCAACCGCCTTGTTTTACTTTTCCCTCGACGGGAGGACCCCATTGACCCCGAGCTGCGTTTTATGGACCTCTCTTACGCGAGGGGTGTCTATTGGATCGATAGACAGATGCGGTGGAAGATTGATTCTTTCATCCGTGACCGCATTCGTCACTGAGCTACCCTCCCGTCCCGCCCCTTACCCCTTTGTTGAGGGGGCAGCTCGGCCGCCCCGCCTAGTTACGGGCTTCCTTTGGTGGCGGCCACACCTTCTGCTAGCACTTCGAGGAGGGCTCGTGCCTCCTCTTCACAGGCACCCCCTACCTCCACTACCACCCCCTCCCCGCCGGCACGACCACTTTTCGACCACCTACCCCCTAGTTGTCCCTCCGGTCATGGACAGGAGGGCAATGTCACGTGTCCCGAGTGATTTGTGCAGGAGTTTCAACGAGCACAGGTTGGACACGGCCATCGCCCTGTACCCGGTCTACGAGGAGCTAGCTCGGGGGGGGGGGGGGGGGGGATGCTTCCAAAGGGTGACTGGGCTCACCCTTCTTACTTTGTTCCCCCTGTGGGTGGCTACCCTCAGGCTGCTAGCAGACCTACTCCTACCACCACCACTACTGGTCCCTCTACTTCCAGGAGAGCCACTCCCTCCGTTTGCAGGAGAGCTACTCCTGCTGCTGCTGAGGAGGAGGAGGAGAGTGAGTCGGGGTCCGACGAGGACAGAGACTCTGACTACGAGGGTGGAGATTAGATGCTGGTGACCTCCCCGTTTTTGGCTGGTTTGGGGAGGTCGTATTTTGTGAGTTATTTTCCTTTCTATTTTCGCTTCCTTTTATTTTTTTCATGCTTTTATTCTCCCATTTTTCTCGCTTTGGTGATTTCTTTGTTGAGCACAATGGGGACATTGTGCGTTTTGGTTTGGGGAGGGTATTTGCATATGCCTTTTGTTTTGCATCTGCATTTGTTTTTTATTGCATTTCAGTCACATGTTTAGTGCATTTCTGCTTGCATTTGTTTTATTTTCACCATTCAAAAAAAAAAAAAAAAAAAACAAAGAAAAAAAATTGAAAAAATGCATAAAAAACCAAAAATATCACGTTTACTTTTGCATATAGTTGAGTCGGATTGGAGTTTTTAATGATGATTTTGCTCTATTAGTCAAATATGCCATTCCTTGCCTTTTCATAGCTGCTTAGCAAGAATTAAAAGTGATCTCTCAAATTTCGTTATGGAATCCATTTCGGGCAATTAGACTTGACTCATTACTTTTGGCAAACTACTTATACCTTCAGAGATATAGAGCCTATAACTGGTGACATTTATGACCGGTTATTTTAGGATTGAGAGTAGTTACTCCCTTCATTTCATGTTTTGCACGTGTATGAGTTTTGATTGCTTATTGCCTATACGCATTGGTTTGTGGTCGGTATTGCATGTTTGGAGAATTATTGTATCCTCCCCTTTCTCATTTTACCCCATTAACTCCACTATAAGCCAAAATTGCCAGTTGCCCTCAGCTACACCCCATACTTAGCCTACCATTGTGCCAAGCTAGGAAGTAGTAGAGGAATTTGTTGTTTTAAGTTGTTTTGGTTCGCTCTTGTAATGTTGGAGCGGGTATTTTTGAGAAGTGAAGGATTTACTTCAGCCTGAAAAAAGGAAGAAAGGGAAAAATTCAGAAAAAATGAAAAAAAAAGAGAAGTATGTTTACCTGGGCAGAATGCTCTGGAGTGTGCAGGGTGGTCGATCGACTGCCATCATTGGTCGATCGACCACCAGTTCAGATTTTGAGAAAAAATGAAAATGAAAGAAAAAGAAAGAAACAAAAATGAAGAAGAAAAAAAAAGAGTCTTGGCTGAAATAAAGACACGCCTCATGCGCTTACCTCTTGATTTGGAGGCGTTCGTTTGGATTTTTGTGTTGCCTAGTCAATAAAGGCATGGTTATTTTCTATTGAGTTGGAAGTGTAATACTCCGTATTTATATGTCTTGGGGGTACTCTATCGAGTAGCCCTTACTCTGTCGAGTAAGGGCAAGTTGCGGAATAAAACAGTTCTGACCTGTTGGGTACTCGATCGAGTAGCTGGGGCACTCGATCGAGTAGGGGGGTACTCGATCGAGTACCTTGGGTACTCGATCGAGTGTCTGGTTTTACGGGGGAGTTTTCTCGGGTTTTGTTAATTACGCGATTAAGGTATTTAAACATATTCGTAATTATTCTAAATCACTTTTTACAAAACCTAAAACCTGTTTAAGAGAGAAAGCAACTAGTCTTCTTCCTAATCGCGTTCTTGACAATTCCCGGAGGTCAGACGGTCGGTTCGTATCGTAGTTCGTGTCGTTGGATTCCTTGCGTCAAGGGTAAGCTTTTAATATAATTTATATAATGTTTTGTTAAGATTGATGAAACCCTAATTTAGGAATTGGGGGTTTTTATGAGTAGTATTTGAATGGTAGCATCTATGTGTGTATGGTAGGAGGAGAATTCGTAGAGGAGCCTTTTTGATACAGCTGTAGATACCGTCTGCGTGTTGTGCTTTCCAGGTAGGATTTCCTACTCAGTATTAGTCCCATAATGGGATATTGGTGATGTGCTGTAGTTAGTTGTTTAATATGATGATTGTGATTGTGATTGTGATTGGTTTCTATGGCTCTCGAGATGCGTTCTCGGCTGAGTGGGGTCACTTGCGGGAGTGATCTCACGCCCTAGTTTCGCCCTTCGTGGAACCCGCCACGAAAGGGGATGTGCACATTAATGGACAGGGTTATCGCTCGTACGATGAGCGGGGCTTAGGTGGGAACGGCTGCGGTCCCCCCTGGTGGTGGGTCCGTGGACGGTCAAGTATTGAGATGATGGGAGTTGGTGGTGTGTGTGTGTGTGTGTGTGGTTGTTTGTGTGATTGTCTTATTATTGTTATCTATATTGATTGTGTGATTAATCGACCCGGTGTTGTTTTGTAAAACTGCGGTGATCCATTCGGGGATGGTGAGCAGATATTGAGCAGGTATAGAGATGAGTACTGGGATAGCTGGGATGGCCACGACATGACGATAGAGTCTTCCGATGTAGTTTAGCATTTATTTACATTTCGATTGAGAACGAGATAGTTTGGAATAATGTATTGTACTTTCGGTTTGGTTTCGAGGATTGTATTTATTCATTAAACTATTTACAATAAATGTTGTTTTTGTTTTGTCTATTTGATTATCATACCTCGGGCGTAGAGATGGTGATGTCTTCATACCGAGTGGTCCTGGTAAGGCACTCGGAGTATGGGGGTGTTACAAATGGTATCGAGAGCGACGATCCCGAAACCCGTAACCAATGAACTTAATGAACATAGGGAGTCAATTAAAATGAACCCGGGGTAGAAGTGGTAGGAGCTAGTGCAAAGGCTTGGGAGACGTCCTAAAGTCGCGGGGGTCGCCCTACAACTTTGAACCGGTCACATGGGGGAAATGTGTGTGTTGAGTCATGTGTGTGCTTAGTAACTTACGTAACAATGTGATGGAATGTGTTGATGGTTGGATGTTCGAATTGGAAGTTGATGAGATAAAAGAAAAGTGATGTTATATATATATAAACATTGTTGATGAAATGATAGCATGATGGAATGTTTTACAACGTGGCAATTAATAGCATGATTGTTATGATATAATGTGATTTATAAGGTTAGCATGTTAGTATATGACGTAATATGCGGGTAGCTCTTACGTTTTGGTGGTACTTGATCGAGTGAGGCTGACTCGATCGGGTAGGTTTTTGGCGATTTTGAGTCCAGAATCGCGTTTTGGGGCACTCGATCGAGTAACTAGGGGTACTCGATCGAGTATGGGGTCACTCGATCGAGTAGCCTAGATACTCGATCGAGTGGGTTAGAGATCAGAAGGTCTGTTTGGTTCTGGAGTTTGGGTACTCGATCGAGTACATGGGGGCACTCGATCGAGTAGCCCGTTACTCGATCGAGTGGGTTTGGATACTCGATCGAGTAGGTTCTGGGCAGCGCGTTTTCGTGTTTTGAGGTCTAGTACGTGTGTTTATGTTTACCCTTTCTTATATAGCTTCAAGATGCCACCCAAGAGAAATGCTTTGTATGCGAGAGCTGAGCTTATGACTACGGACGACATCGTCAAGATGTTAGAGCACCAGGATGCTCTTACTGAGACCCTGAAGAGAGTGAATGAGGACAAGGATAGGAGTAAGGAGAAGGAGGTTGACCATGCTAAAGTCAGCCTATATATTGCGAGGTTTAACCCGAAGGAGTACAAGGGAGTTGAGGAGCCTAACCTTCTTGATAGTTGGCTGAGGGAGATGGAGAACATACTAGATTTAGTTCGCGTCCGATGAGATGAGAGTGGATCAGCCTGCATTCTATCCGAGGGAGGCGGTGGCAAGTGGTGGGATTCAGTGAAAGTGAGTGCCAAGGAGATATATACCAACCAGGGGTTACCTGCTATACCTTGGGAGGAGTTTCGTAGGGCTGTGAGGAAGGAGTTCGTGCCAGAACATGTGAGGAGTAAGTTGAGAGAGGAGTTCGACAAGTTTAAGATGACTCTTTGAGATGTATGTGGTGAGTACTACGGGCGAGTTCAATGAGAAATCTAGATATGCCGAGGATTTGGGTTTGAGTGAGGAGAATCGGCTTTGAGGTTTGAGAGAGGGCTAACCACGAAAATTATGGATAAATTACCCGTGGGAGTCCTTGCGATGTAAAGGAAGCGTATGAGAGGGGGGGAGAGCCGAGAGACTAGTGGAGATGGCTCGGGAGAGGTCGGTGGAGAGAAGAGGAAGTCTCGAGAGCGAGGGTGGTGGCCAATCTAATTTCAAGAAAGGCAACCACAATCAATCTAAGGGGTTTTCTTCTGGGTCCGGGTTTAGTCTTTGGAACTTCCTTTGGGAGAGGCCGTGGGAGTGTGAGCAATAGCTGGGGAGTGACTGCTTTGGTTGTGGTGGCGTAGGCCACAAGAGACATGAGTGCACGAGTGCACCGGGATCTTTCCGGAGACTGCGCGAGCTTCGCGAGCAATGACCGGCGGGATCATGGCCAAACCGGGAGGTCGAGCTACCAGAGTGGAGGCAACCGCAACGGCGGTAATTCTTATCGGAAGACACCGACGAACAACAACAACAACAATCAAGGGTCGGGTGCTAAGCCGACCGCATCGGCCGATCTTGTCCGGGAGGTGGGCGAAGACCGATGTGGCAAGTTGTTCATGATGGACAAGAAGGCGGTGAGGAGGATGCGCACGTTATCACCGGTACATTCCTTGTTAATGGTATTCCTATGTTTGTTTTGTTTGATTCGGGGGCTTCTCAGTCGTTTGTGTCTTCGAGTCATGTAAAACAGTTGGGTTTGAGAGTATATGAGTCTGTTAGGGAGCAAGTTTTCATACCTTCGGGTGAGTCTGTATCGTGTGGGAGGTTGTTTAGAGATGTATCTTTGATAGTTGGGCAAGTCGATTTCCCTGTAGACTTGCTAGAGTTTCCTTTTAATTGTTTTGAGATGATAGTTGGGATGGATTGGTTAGGAAAGTATAAAGCTAAGATAGACTGTCATCAAAAGAAAGTGTCCCTAAGAGGCCCTAAGGGTGTTAGTGTGTCTTACCGTGGGTTTCTAGTCAAACCCAAAGTTAAGTTGATTGCAAATTTGTTACCTTGAAGTCTTATCCGAGGAAAGGATGTCCTCGATTTTGTGCCATGTGAGAGATGACCGGATAGAGAGCCCGGCGGTTGACGAGATACCAGTGGTGGGAGAGTTTGCAGATGTTTTTCCGGAGGAGATTAGGGGTTGCCACCGAAGAGGGAGATAGATTTCACCGTTGAGTTGAAGCCAGGGACGGGGCCAATCTCTAAGGCACCGTACCGTATGGGTCCTAAGGAGATGGAGGAGCTTAGGAAGCAGTTGGATGATTTGATAGAGAAGGGATACATTAGACCAAGTGTATCGCCTTGGGGAGCACCAGTTCTTTTCGTGAAGAAGAAAGATGGGAGTTTGAGGTGTGCATCGACACGGAGCCGAACCGTGTGACGATAAAGAACAAGTATCCTTTGCCAAGGATAGATGACCTGTTTGATCAGTTGAGTGGTGCAACAGTCTTTTCTAAGATTGATTTGAGGTCGGGGTACCATCAGGTGAAGATTAGAGATGTGGACATACCGAAGACAGCTTTCACGTCGAGGTATGGCCATTATGAGTATGTGGTGATGCCATTTGGGTTGTCTAATGCGCCGGCAGTGTTTATGGATTTGATGAATAGGATCTTCAGACGGTTCTTGGACCAGTTCGTGGTGGTGTTTATCGATGATATCTTAGTCTACTCTAAGACTAAGGAGGAACATGAGGAGCATCTGAGGATCGTGTTGCAGACTTTGAGGGATTATGAGTTGTATGCTAAGCTGTCCAAGTGTGAGTTCTGGTTGGAGAAAGTTGCCTTTCTGGGGCATGTAATCTCTAAAGATGGGGTAGCTGTGGATCCGGCGAAGATTGAGGCAGTGACAAAGTGGGAAGCACCAAAGAATGTTGCTGAGGTGAGAAGTTTCTTGGGTTTAGCTGTTGGGAAATGTGTCCTCAACAATAGTGCGATCACATGATTTAATATCATAATTAAATCTCATATAAAGAATACATAAGGGATGATTCAATTATATAGTCAACTGATCAACATTAATCGGTAACGATTGGCTTGCTAGAGTTTGACGTTTATCGTCGTGGGACGGTGGTGGTCAGTTGATCCCTTAAGGTCACACCTAAAGGATGATGCCCTTATCTATAAAGTTAATTAATTGTATGTCGATACAAGTTAATTAATTCCTTAAAAATGAACAATTTATTTTTAATGAGAGGAAATGTGCATCTTATGTTAATGTGATTAAATAAGATCATATTTAGTGGATTAATATGTTAATTCACTAAATTATGTTGAGGAATTATAAAAGTTTCGAGGTAGAGGTAATTAGTTATTTACATTTACAAGAGGTTGTGAATTTAACTAACTAGCTATTATGGGACCCATTATATGTTGATATAATGATAAAATATTACTCAATAAGTTGAGTGAATATATGTTTATTAATTTGTGTCATAATTGTTGTATGATCAAATTAATAATTAATTATGTAAGATAATTAAACATAAGACTTATAAGCATTTGTGTGACAAATATTATAAGACAAAAATGGACCATAATAACTCATATGTACCGTCCCTATAAGAGGATGGATGAGTTTTATAGTTTTGTCATTTAGTTGTTGGAAAGATGCTCCAACAACTTATGACACAACTTTAAAGTAGCTTAGCCTATACCTACACAAAACACAATATGCATGTGATTTTTGGAGAAGACCAAAATGCTCTAAATAAGAGCATTTGGCCGGAATCATCAAGGGGAGAGAGGACATTTTTTTGTTCTTATTTTTTTACTCATTCTCTCACAAGATGCTTTACATGCAACCTCTCACACATTCATCTTCTTCTTGATCAAATCATGAGATTTTTGATTCAAATTGTTCATAAAAGATTACTAATATTATTAGTGTAATATATGAGTATTAGTAATCAATTTTAAGGTAAACTACTAAACAAATATCTAGCAAATATTATTTAGTGGGGATAAGGGATAATCTTGGGTGCAATCAAGAGGAGTGACTTCTATACTTGAAGTCTTTGGAGGATCATCCTATTACTCATCATAGCTCAAGAACAAGTGAAGGTAGGAGACCTTACTTGTGCCCATAAAACCGAAATTAACAATGTAAGGGACATTGTTTTCTTATAAATCTCTTATTTTGTTATGCATGCACTAGATCTAAGGAACATATAATTAACAAGTTAATTTGTTCACTATTAGAGGAGTCTAATAATAGGTATATGAACCTAACAAGTGGTATCAGAGCATAAGGATGTTGCATGCATAATCGGTTATTGTTTTTCCGAGTTAAAAGGTTAACATATAAAACTAAAAATTTGTGATTTATTAGTATAAGCCACGAAATCACCATGCATGTTATATATTCTGGTCCTAAAGTGTTTTTAGGTCATTTTTATGATTCATGGAAATTTATTGCTCATTTTAAGGATTTTTGGTCATTTTATTACATTTTTATGACTAAAATGGGAATTAAAATGCTAAAAATAGTTAAATTTCGTTTCTGACCTTGGCAAATTTATATGACCTCACATGCATATTTTACAAGTTGTATGTAAAAGGACGAGTTAATTTGATTAATTTTGCATGATTTATGATTTTTATGAGATAAAAATGGATTAAAGGAGGTAAAATGGTTAAAATTAGTTAAATTTCGAATTAAGCCATGATCTTTTAATATGATGTCACATGCAAGATTTACAGAGAGTATGTAAATTTCTAGATTTAAATATCTTCTTTAGCATGATTTATGGATTTTTGAGTAAAAATGGCATAAATAGTGACTATTTTAGCAAAAATTAGCTAAAACATATTGCATGGCTTGAGAAAATTATTTTAAGTTGCATAAATATCCCACTAATCAGATCTAAAGTTGTAAAAATTATTGGTTTAATTTTCGGATACTTTATGTATTTTATGAGATAAAACCGATAAAATGCAACTATATTTTCTCAAAATTAATTCGAAAATTTTAACCATGTTTTTGACATTATGAGTGTCATGGATTTATTCCAGAATGTTCAAAAATTTAAAATTCAAATTTTGAAACTTTTATGATTTAATTTGGATTTATTTGATATAAATAATGATTTTAAGGTCAAAAATGAGCATAAAATTAAATCAAGTTGAATTATTGTCAAAAATTTAGTGATGACTGATTTTTGAGTCCTAAAATGTGTTAGGATAATTAACTTGAGCTTAGATGTGATTTAAGTGTTAATTAGTGATTTTAAAAGGTTATTATCACGCATTTCCATGAAACCGGGTTATATGTACGATGTAAGTTAAATAGGGCGATTTGGCACATCATTTGGCATGATAGATACATATTATAATTCTGCATATTTCAATTGTTGAATGTCTTTTATTTATATAATTTTGAATTATGTAATTTTATCTTAGTATGGCCTTAGTTTTTATCAATATTACCCGTAATGAAAGGGAATATTGATTCGGTTGTAATTTAATGTGATCTCGTATCACTTTTATTTTTTTTATTTTTTTTATTTCATTAGTTTTTCCATTTTACAAATGTATAATAGGAATAGCTTTGTATTTTTATTATTATTTGTAATTATGGAGCATCTTCAAAGACGGTGCAATTCGGAAAGGTGATCCGACAAAGACGGTGTCTTGGGAGGCGTGCCATTTGAAGATTCAAGGGACCAAAGGAGTTGGTTTCCGAATATGTAATAGATTATTTGATTTTCTATTTTTAGGAAGGCCATACTAGGAATTTTATTTATTGCTTTGCATTTCTTTTAATATGTTGCATGCATTGCCAAATCGCCATAACAACACATGCATTTCATATCGAGTCATCGACCGTGTCAATTATGATTATCGTAGTTCACCGCTTTAGTTCACTTAAAACGTGATAGATAATAAATTGACAAGACCTCTCACATATTAAAAAATTGAGAAAAAAGCCTTACCAAATAGTAGAAACCCATGAAGTACCAATTTCGCAAGGGAGTTAATCCGGCTTCACCGTAATACAAACCTTGTTACGTTGGCGAAGTGGGGTAGTAAAAAGTTATTACATCGAAATTTGGATTGAGCTCAACGGAAGTATTGTTGACCGTAGTCGCATGTGTTCCGGGCTAAAGATGAGAATTAGAGTAATTTTTATCGACCGAGAGTTCTAAAAGTAGAATCGATTAAAAGGTTAATCCACCGAGTTATATTAATAAGGGATGAATCGGCTCACCGTGCCCGAGTTGATATGAATTTGGATCTCGGAATCATTTATGTAGTTGGGTGGAGGTCACTATATAAATGCAATGCTTGTAGTTAAATTTACGAGTATTATTAAAACGATAGATGATAATTAATTCCTTCATTTCCTATTTTGTAGTCAAATTTGTTTTATCAATTGCAATGACAACTCCAATATCATCTAATAATCATACACCGATCACCATTAATTCTTGGCTCCAATCATTCTATGAAAAATGCTTCTCGTATATCAACGACCCGATTAGAGTACTACGCTTTAGCATTGGTGAAGATGGAATCTTTGTCTTTTTACTACTTCTACACCTCATACTCATGCCTACCTCTCAGGTAAGAGGTTTATATGAGGGGAATCTCACAAATTCCAAGATATCTTTGTTTGATGAAACAAGGAGAAATATCAAATTAAGTGGGAGTTCTAGCAAGAGTGTCCTTGCAAATAAAAGGAGTATTGGTATTAGTAAAGGAAAAGCAAAGAAAGGTATAGAAACCCAAATCCGATTGTGAATTGGAAGTTGATAGTGAGACTACCACAAAACCAAGATGGGTATTCAATCCTACCATGAATATCATTATTTTAATGTCATGGGACAATGGAACCATAAAATTGCCCCAAGTATTTAGAAGATATCAAAGTTGGGCTTGTTACTCCAAGTGGGACTTGGAAATGAGGAAAAGCTAAACAAGAGTGATATGAATCTCCGACAATGAAATGGAGCTCGGGTAGCCGCCACTTCAAGAAAAATTTATATACTTGTTTTTGCTAATAGCTTTGAGTTATGATTTACATAATTGTTATTATGTTCCCACTTAGTCTAAAACATTATTTCCATGTGAGACATGAAATGATCTATATTTTGTCCTCAAAGACAATTATTGTATTTTATTGAAAATAGACGTGGATGTGAGCCATGTCACTTATCTTTATGATACACAAGTTTTAGACAGTTCCAACTCATGTAAAGATATCTACATAATACGCACCAAAAGACTCATAACAAGTAATCCAAATGATTTGTACATTTGATTTTTCAATTAGGTTACGTAAATGAGAAACGCATTAAAATGCTAGTGTCGACTAGAATTATTAGACCATTTGATTTTAAATCATATGGAATATGCGAATCTTGTCTCCTTTGCAATATAATTTGTACTTCCTTTAGTGGTAAAGGGACACAAGCAAGTGATTTGTTGAGACTAATACATGCCGATGTATGTGTTCAAATGAGCATCACCGCAAGGGGAATTTATGACTACTTCGTCACTTTTACCAATGATTCAAGTAGATAAGGGTATATTTTACTTGATCAAATAAAAGGTGAATCATTTGAGAGATTTGAGAAATTTCTAAAATGACGTAGAGAACCAATTGAATAAAGTTCTAAGCATTACGACCCAATCGTAGTGGCAAAGATCTAAGTAATAAATTTGATTTATTAAAGATGGATTATGACCTAGCGTCACTACCCATAAGATCAAACTAATATGAGTCGGTTTGAGTTGATGAACTCAATTTTGGGAATTTGCAATCCAAAACGGACAAGTAATTCTAATTGGATGGTCAACCATGAGATACATAGAATAGAGAGTCTATTAAACAGATGACATGGATAAGACTCGTATATTATCTAGTTGCCATGTTAGGATGGCCCATTGAAAGCTAATACATAGTCTAGATAAACTCCTAATACTCCGTTAAATATATATGTTTGTGACTCACAAAGCTATCTCTCATGAATATTGATATATTTCTGAGAGATAGAGTGGGAGTAGATTGAATCGTCACAAACATCTCTTATAGTTGAAATGTTACTTTGTGAAAGTAATTGAATTATAGAGTGGGAGTTGGTATTGAACTATTATCTATGAAGATAGTATGAGAGCATAGTTCAGTGGGAGTTTATCGCACATGTCTTATTGTTCAAAAATATTACTTTGTGAAAGTGATAGTATCATGACCTTGTTACATACGAGCCGAAGCATTACAATCCGAAAATTGTTGCTCATGAGTAGATTTACTTTAAAGTGAGGGTCTCTTTAAAGGGAAATAGAGCTTTAGAGTACACAAATGCATAAGATTTACATAAAGATGTTGATCAAGACAAATTGTGTTAGGAATTGCCGCATTTCATTTTAATGAAGAATGGCAAATAAAAATTCGCTTTTCTAAAATGGGAATTTAGAGAAGGAAGTGTTTCAAACACAAAACCTTAGATTAAGATCTAAGAATCCTAACATATTATGCGTAGCTATCTTAAGTGATCACAAGTTGGTTTTAAGCTAGCATTAAAGGATTATACTTTTCATTCATGTGATTATAGTGAATTGTTTCATTCACATGATTGAAGAATCATGATATACATGAAGTTAAGTGGGAGCTAGAATTGTTTTTCCATGTCTTATATGTTGATGACATATTAATTATTGAGAATAATGTACCAATGCTCTCTTCTGGCAAGAGTGATTGGGAGACTAGGAAAGGGTGCAATATACGTTAGATTACCGAATCTATGTGAGAGTATATTGGCATAGAGTTGAGAGTCTTATGAGGATAAGATCTTTCGTATCTGTTGTAACATCAGCAAGGTTGAATGGCTTATTCATGATGATGAAAGTGGAATTACTATGATGGAATCATAGTCGTTCACTGAACCCATTAAGTTGTTGATTACATGAAATCGATTGCTAATGTTTCCGCCATTAGAACGATTATGTATGCCAACAGACGCATGTCTTTGTGATGAAAAATATGCCTAGGGCATAATAAGTCAATAACAAGATAATTCCCATGATATGGTTTGTGAGAGCCTTATAGAACATCCTTGAGATTCTTGAGAAGAATTAGGGAAGGAGTCGTTCACATGTTTGGATGATAAACTAAGTTAGGTGTTGATGGGATACACAAACTTTAGTTTCCAAACCAAAACGGATTTGTTGAAATCCTAGGATGTCTTATTGACAAAGGAGAAAGAAACTAAGAAAGGTGTTTTAAATTTCGCGCATTGCAAATACTACAAAAGGAATCTAAGTAAATTGTGATAAAATGGTCAACATAGGGATTAAGGGAGAATCCCTCAACAAATGACTTTATCACAAGTTATGCGATAACAGTGGGAGCTTCTTTCAAGTTAAAGAGCTCAGGTCTAGTATGAAGTCTAGACATATACTTAGAGAAATTCATGTCATAAGAGATGACATTGAATGAAAGGAAATAGCAATTAATAAAGTTGGAATATATGGATATCGGGTATATCCACTTGCCAAGCTTGTATTGCATTTTAATTAGTGTTAATAATACACTAAAGATTATAGAATATGAAGTAGTAATAGTGTATTGACTATTCATATGTGATAATCACATTTATCGTTTGAGTTTTATTAAAACTCACCCGCTACTTTGTCGTATCCGAATGGGTTGTAGAGACAAATTGAACCCCATTAAAGTGAACTGGATTGACATGGTATTCGCCCCTAGTTACTTATATGAGGTGACGTCTCGAAGTGAGTAGAGTGTGATGCGATTGATGGCAAGTTCGAGTGCCATAGAGTCATATGGGATGACTAGTCGATCACATAGGCGGATTGTATGGGACAAACGTCGGGCGCTGACCGCTTATAGAGTTACGGTAATTCATAAAGCCTGGTCGTGGCAAGAGCTACTATAGTATTCTTATGAGTCAATTCTTTTGACTAGAGACTATTCGCCCAAGTTGGCACAACTTCTGATTAGCTTTGATTTATACTCTACGATTTCGTAAATGAGGTCAAACTGGGTATATTTTGGGTTATGATGGACTGTGGCTGAACGAAGGGAATAGGGCGATAGGAATTGTCCACCCCTTGTCAGGGTTGTTTGAAATCTCAAGGCCACTCGAGGAGTAGTTAACTGGAAATGCGTGGCCACGCTCGGAAGGTATCTATGATAGATAATTCCGGTCAGACAGTTAATCTCCAGATCGAGAAAACCACTCAAGATATGATCAAATGTAAGTACGACCTGCAAGACACCTTGCATTGAGTGGGAGATTGTAATAGGACAAGAGAATTGGTGACGCACACTTGTCGAGGACAAGTGGGAGATTGTTGGGAAATGTGTCCTCAACAATAGTGCGATCAGATGATTTAATATCATAATTAAATCTCATATAAAGAATACATAAGGGATGATTCAATTATATAGTCAACTGATCAACATTAATCGGTAACGATTGGCTTGCTAGAGTTTGACGTTACTGTCGTCGTGGGACGGTGGTGGTCGATTGATCCCTTAAGGTCACACCTAAAGGATGATGCCCTTATCTATAAAGTTAATTAATTGTATGTCGATACAAGTTAATTAATTCCTTAAAAATGAACAATTTATTTTTAATGAGAGGAAATGTGCATCTTATGTTAATGTGATTAAATAAGATCATATTTAGTGGATTAATATGTTAATTCACTAAATTATGTTGAGGAATTATAAAAGTTTCGAGGTAGAGGTAATTAGTTATTTACATTTACAAGAGGTTGTGAATTTAACTAACTAGCTATTATGGGACCCATTATATGTTGATATAATGATAAAATATTACTCAATAAGTTGAGTGAATATATGTTTATTAATTTGTGTCATAATTGTTGTATGATCAAATTAATAATTAATTATGTAAGATAATTAAACATAAGACTTATAAGCATTTGTGTGACAAATATTATAAGACAAAAATGGACCATAATAACTCATATGTACCGTCCCTATAAGAGGATGGATGAGTTTTATAGTTTTGTCATTTAGTTGTTGGAAAGATGCTCCAACAACTTATGACACAACTTTAAAGTAGCTTAGCCTATACCTACACAAAACACAATATGCATGTGATTTTTGGAGAAGACCAAAATGCTCTAAATAAGAGCATTTGGCCGGAATCATCAAGGGGAGAGAGGACATTTTTTTGTTCTTATTTTTTTACTCATTCTCTCACAAGATGCTTTACATGCAACCTCTCACACATTCATCTTCTTCTTGATCAAATCATGAGATTTTTGATTCAAATTGTTCATAAAAGATTACTAATATTATTAGTGTAATATATGAGTATTAGTAATCAATTTTAAGGTAAACTACTAAACAAATATCTAGCAAATATTATTTAGTGGGGATAAGGGATAATCTTGGGTGCAATCAAGAGGAGTGACTTCTATACTTGAAGTCTTTGGAGGATCATCCTATTACTCATCATAGCTCAAGAACAAGTGAAGGTAGGAGACCTTACTTGTGCCCATAAAACCGAAATTAACAATGTAAGGGACATTGTTTTCTTATAAATCTATTATTTTGTTATGCATGCACTAGATCTAAGGAACATATAATTAACAAGTTAATTTGTTCACTATTAGAGGAGTCTAATAATAGGTATATGAACCTAACATTAGCTGGATACTACAGACGGTTCGTGAAAGATTTCTCCAAGATAGCTAGACCGATGACGGCGTTGATGAGGAAAGAGAACAGGTTTCGTTGGGATGAGAGTTGTGAGACGGCGTTCCAAACATTAAAGGAGCGTTTGACCACAGCTCCTGTCCTCGCATTGCCTGAAGGGAGCGAGAATTTCGAGGTTTATACAGATGCCTCGAAGAATGGGCTAGGATGTGTGTTGATGCAGAATGGTAAAGTAATTGCCTATGCTTCTAAGCAATTGAAGCCTTATGAGGAGAACTACCCTACTCATGATCTGGAGTTGTGTGCAGTGGTGTTTGCTCTCAAGATTTGGAGACATTACCTTTATGGAGCAATCTTTAAGGTATTTTCTGATCACAAGAGTCTCAAGTACATCTTCACGCAGAAGGAGTTGAACATGAGACAGAGGAGGTGGATGGAGTTGATTGGCGATTATGACATGGAAATCATCTACCATGAAGGGAAAGCCAATGTTGTTGCTGATGCTTTGAGTAGAAAGAGTGTACATTCTCTGTGTACAGCTCTATCTTTGATGAGGCTGAGGAATGAGGTAGCGAGCTTTGGGATACATATGATACAGAAAGGAGATGCCATGGGTGATATGACAGTACATATGGAGTTTTATGATGACATTCGGGATAAGCAGGCTTTGGATCCTAAGATAGTGGAGTGGAGAGCTGGGGTAGAGAAAGGGACAGTGTCCCGGTTTTCCATTCATACGGATGGTAGCTTGAGGTTTGATGGTAGGTGGTGTGTTCCTAATGACGAGGAGTTGAAAAAGACAATCATGACAGAGGCGCATTGCACACCATATTCTGTTCATCCGGGTGGCGACAAGCTTTACAAAGATTTGAAGAAAACGTTTTGGTGGCCTGGGATGAAGAAAGAGACAGCTGAGTTTGTGTCCCGTTGTTTGACATGCCAAAGAGTTAAAGGGGAACAGAGAAGACCACAAGGTAAGATTCAGTCTTTAGAGGTGCCTGAGTGGAAGTGGGAATCCATTTCCATGGATTTCGTTGTGGGTTTGCCGAAGAGTCAACAAGGTAACAATATGATTTGGGTGATAGTGGATCGTCTGACCAAGTCAGCTCACTTTGTTCCAATGAAAGATACATGGACTAAGGCACAATTGGCTATGGCCTATCGAAAGAACGTGCTGAAGTTACATGGAGTCCCTAAGGACATAGTGTCTGACAGAGATGCGAGGTTTATATCGAGGTTTTGGAAGGAGTTGCAGGAATCGTTGGGAACAGCTTTGAAGATGAGTACAGCATTTCATCCTGCGACAGATGGGCAGACTGAGAGAACAATCAAGACCCTTGAGGATATGTTGCGAGCTTGTGTGATGGATTTTGGTGGTAGCTGGGAGCAGAGGTTGGACTTGATAGAATTTTCTTACAACAACAGCTATCACACCAGTATTGGTATGGCACCGTTTGAGGCTTTATATGGGAGAAGATGTAGGAGTCCAATCTGTTGGGACGATAGTGCTGAGGCAGTGGTTTTAGGACCAGAGATGGTGCATGAGATGGTGGAACAGATTAAGATGATCAGGGAACGGATGAGAGCAGCCCAGGATCGACAAAAGAGTTATGCAGATCTACATCGTCGGGACATAGAGTTTCAGGTTGGGGACAAGGTTCTTCTGAAAGTGTCTCCTATGCGCGGAGTTATGAGATTTGGGAAGAAAGGCAAGCTAAGTCAGAAGTTTATAGGGCCTTATGAGATCTTAGAGCGAGTTGGGGAAGTTGCTTATCGTCTGGCTTTACCAGCTGCATTGGAGAGAGTATATAATGTGTTTCATGTATCGCAGCTGCGGAAGTATGTGAGTGACCCGTCACATGTGTTGGAGGCAGAGAGCTTAGAGCTGGATGAGTCTTTATCATATCTGGAGGTGCCTAAGCAGATCCTAGACCGAAAGGTTAGAAAGACCAGGAGTGGTGAGACAGTTTTGCTTAAGATCCTTTGGTCTAACCACGAGACTGAGGAAGCTACATGGGAGGCAGAGGATATCATGAAAGAGCGTTACCCCCTTCCTTTTTGATCAGGTATGTATGGTTACGGGGACGTAACCTTGTTTCTTTTAGGGGGGTAGGAGATGATCGCGAGCAGTTTCTAAGAGTTTTATACACCTTTTTGTATGTTGCGTCGGTAGGTGGTCGGGATGAGTTGGGTAAGTAGCGTGTTTTATGTTGAGTTTTGTTTTGGGTGTTGAGTCGGGAATGTTTTGGAGTACCTTTGTTTTAGTAGTGGTTTGAACTTCGGGGACGAAGTTCCTTTTAAGGAGGGAAGACTGTAATACTCCGTATTTATATGTCTTGGGGGTACTCTATCGAGTAGCCCTTACTCTGTCGAGTAAGGGCAAGTTGCGGAATAAAACAGTTTCTGACCTGTTGGGTACTCGATCGAGTAGCTGGGGCACTCGATCGAGTAGGGGGGTACTCGATCGAGTACCTTGGGTACTCGATCGAGTGTCCGGTTTTACGGGGGAGTTTTCTCGGGTTTTGTTAATTACGCGATTAAGGTATTTAAACATATCCGTAATTATTCTAAATCACTTTTTACAAAACCTAAAACCTGTTTAAGAGAGAAAGCAACTAGTCTTCTTCCTAATCGCGTTCTTGACAATTCCCGGAGGTCAGACGGTCGGTTCGTATCGTAGTTCGTGTCGTTGGATTCCTTGCGTCAAGGGTAAGCTTTTAATATAATTTATATAATGTTTTGTTAAGATTGATGAAACCCTAATTTAGGAATTGGGGGTTTTTATGAGTAGTATTTGAATGGTAGCATCTATGTGTGTATGGTAGGAGGAGAATTCGTAGAGGAGCCGTTTTGATACAGCTGTAGATACCGTCTGCGTGTTGTGCTTTCCAGGTAGGATTTCCTACTCAGTATTAGTCCCATAATGGGATATTGGTGATGTGCTGTAGTTAGTTGTTTAATATGATGATTGTGATTGTGATTGTGATTGTGATTGTGATTGTGATTGTGATTGGTTTCTATGGCTCTCGAGATGCGTTCTCGGCTGAGTGGGGTCACTTGCGGGAGTGATCTCACGCCCTAGTTTCGCCCTTCGTGGAACCCGCCACGAAAGGGGATGTGCACATTAATGGACAGGGTTATCGCTCGTACGATGAGCGGGGCTTAGGTGGGAACGGCTGCGGTCCCCCAGCGCGGCGGGTCCGGTGGACGGTCGGTATTGAGATGATGGGAGTTGGTGGTGTGTGTGTGTGTGTGTGATTCAATTTTGTCTGTTTGTCTTATTATTGTTATCTATATTGATTGTGTGATTAGTACTGACCCCGGTGTTGTTTTGTAAAACCTGCGGTGATCCATTCGGGGATGGTGAGCAGATCTTGAGCAGGTATAGAGATGAGTCTTGGGATATTTGGGATGGCCACGACATGACGATAGAGTCTTCATTTGTAGTTTAGCATTTATTTACATTTCAGTTGAGAACAGATAGTTTGGAATAATGTATTGTACTTTCAGTTTGGTTTCGAGGCTTATTCATTAAACTATTTACAATAAATGTTGTTTCTGTTTTGTCTATTTGATTATCATACCTCGGGCAACCGAGATGGTGATGTCTTCATACCTGAGTGGTCCTGGTAAGGCACTCGGAGTATGGGGGTGTTACAGGAAGAACGGGATTCGGTTTCTGATGGTTCGTTAGGTACTAGCTTGGCTCTTACCTTCACTTTCCCATAATTGTTTTGCCCCTTCTTTCCCCACTTAGCCTCACATATCCAAATTTTGCAATAGTTCGGCATGTGATAGTCCTTGACAGTGGTTTTGCGTATGTACGGTAAATAGAATCATTATTCATGCTAGTCAAGCATACATGTTTTGTCGGTCGCAGTCTAGGTGAGAGACTATACTTTTCTTCCCTCTCTTTTACATATTATCGTACCATTTGCTTTGCTGAGAGAAGAGTGATCCGGGAGAGTCCGATTGTGTGAGTCTTGCAAGGTCGAACGCCCGACTTAATTCTATGATATGCATAAATTTGTTCGCTTGATTTAAGCTTTGCAGTAGTTGACTTTGGGCATTAAATGGTTTGGCATTGACTTGTAGTTAGCTCTGAAATGTACTCCTTTCCATTTAGTTTTTTATACGGGTCATAGTGCTTGCTTGGGGACAAGCAAGGTTTGGTTTGGGGAGATTTGATACGTGCATATTCTATACACTTTATCTGCGGTTTTGGCACGTATTTCCATGCATAATTGGTAGCTTAAGGCTGCTATTTCTCCCGAAACGGTTTACTTTGCATTTTCTATGATTTATTGTAGGAATGCGTGGAAGTAGGATAAATCAAGCCAAATTCGTCCTCCGGAAGCAAGTTCAAGGAAGCCAAGAGGAAGGAGAGTTCATTCACTCACCTTGGGATGCGTGCGAGGAGTGAAGAGTTGATTGGAAGCAACAAGGAGCCACGCACAAAGCATTTTGATCGATCGACTAAGCCTTTGATCGATCGACCACCGGAGCTTCAGACAGAAGCTCTTGTTCGAGTAATCGATCGATCGACCGTCTTGACATCGATCGATCGACCTGATTTCAAGCTGATATTTATTTCTCCGTGTTAGACTTTTAAAAGCCCAACTTGTAATTAACTTTCAGTATCTTTTTATCAGTAGAACGCATCAACTTTTAGGTTATGCTTTGGATTCTGGAAAAACTCAGTTTTCAGATCTAAGCTTGAGACGGAAACCTTGATTCGAATACTTTGTTCTTGAAATTCAATTAGTAAGCTTTTTATGCAATCCTTCCTCTTTCTTATTTTTGCTTGTTATTTTGATTCTTGTCTCATTCATTTGATTTAAGCAATCGAATTTCTCCCCTTTGTTCTAGTTAGATTCCGTTATGTCAAAATTGTTCTTTATTATTAATTTCGCAATTAGTGTAGTTATGATTATGCGTAGGTAATTCCTTTGATTGGGAATAAGGTGAGCCATGGTATTAAATTAGGATTGTTGTGTAGCATGAGTTCTTCCGTATTGGTCTTGTTATCTTTTGATAGATTTCTTTGCTAGATTGAAAGATTGGTAATTTGATTGATCGCCAGATTTAGAATTTCTCTTGAGTGAAAGCTTTGATAAATTCTAGGGAATTATTAGACCGCGAGGTTATTTGAGCTTTGATCGAAAGACTAGCCTATTTTCCCTGAGACCGTATTATGAGACCTCTGCTGCTTGACTGACCTGTTATTTGCCATGGTGAACCGAAGTTCCCAATCCTCTTTTTATCTTGTTAAGAATATTCATTTTTGCAATTAGCCTGTTAGTCAACCAATTTCAAAACCCCCAATTAATTGTTACTTTTATAGACTGAAAAATAGCAAACAAAATCAACCTTGTCTCTATGTGGTTCGACCCTTACTATCACTAGCTATAGTTTTAGTTTGGAATTATAAATTTAACTTTGGTACTAAACGACGGTATCAAAGGTGTTGTTAATTAACGCCCGACTGCGATTATTTCCTGGCAAGCTGAAGTCTAGTTTGAGTGGCCCTTATACAGTGACAGCAATCACTAAATTTGGGTCTGTTGAGCTAGAAGGTTCCGAGGGAAATAGGTTCAAGGTGAATGGGCAATATGTGAAGCATTACCACGAAGCAAAGGATAACGACAACCGTGTTGAAGTCTTGTACTTCGACGAGCTTGATGAGCCAGTTAATTGAATCCTGAAAGGTCGTGCGGGACCTCCTAAACCTGCGCTTTTCGGGAGGCAACCCGGACTGTTTTATTGTACTTTAGTTAAACTTATTTTCTTTCTTTTAGCTTTGTGTTGAATTTCGAACGCTAAACTATGCATCTCTGGTATTTCCAATACTTCTTATATGCGTTTTGCAGGTGAGGTAGCTCGATCGAGTGGTTTTTCTGCTTGATCGAGTACTTTTGCTAAGAATTTCACTCGATCGAGCATCTGCTGTCCTCGATCGAAATGCTGCAAATCCAATTCTCTCAATCGAGTAACATATCCTCTCGATCGAGTCCTTTTGACACCCAATCCTCTCGATCGAACCATTCTGATATGTTCGATCGATCAGAATCATGGTCCAGCTGCTGTTTTTCGACCCTACTTACTGCTAGCTTTTGTTAGTGTATCTAGGTTTTATTTTTGCTACCTGACGGTATCAAATTTTGGCGGTATCAAATTTATACCAGTAACTATGAATGCAACTAAGAACAGATAGTGGAACGGGACCAACTCATCAGCTACAAATCATCCACCCAAAACCAGTTTAATGCAGCAACTAGCAAGGTGGCAAGTGATAAGTACAAACAAGTGAAATCAATGTCTCAAACTTACTGAACCGTCGACCTTGCAAGACTCATAGATATCGGACTCTCATGGGTCGCTCATCACTTAAATTAAGCACAAGGTGAGTATATAAGTGAAAGATATGAAGAAATAAAGACACTCACCTAACTCGACCTACAAGAACATCCATGCAGTTTAACATGAATAGAATCTCTATGACCGTACATATGCATTCCAACCAAACTAATCACCAAGACACATGCCGATGACTTATATTTGGGTAAGTGAGGTAATGGGTAAGAAGGGGCTAAAATGAATTTGGAAATGTGGAGTTAATAGCCAGGCTAGCAACAACGGATCCAAATTTTGAAACTACATCCCAACTTTATACTCAATATATATCAATACAAAACAGCGCAAATTGGATGCACTAAACTCAGAATACACCATAAACTTGTCAACTCCCCATAAGATAAAAATAAGACATGGGAGTAAAAATCATCTATACAACTTTTCATTTTTCCGCATATCATTTTTTCTTTCTTTTTCATCCTTTTTTTTTCGATTTTTTTTCATTCCAATACTTTTTCATTTTCGCCTTCATTATTTTCACCCATCCTTCCTATAACAGGATTCATTAACCAAAACGCGACACAACACATTCCCAACAGGCTACCATTACTAGCTCGGCTAGGGTAGGACAAATTTTGGATTGTAGCTATATGGGACAAAACAGGCAATTTGGCGATATGAAGATCATGGGTAAAATGAAATAAAAGGGATTTCCTCTCCTAACATGTGTCACCAACCACAGACCGAATACATACAGGTATTAAGAAGACTAAATTCATGCTTTAGCAAATTGATGTTACATGCCTTATAAGGAGTAACTACTCACATCCTATATGAAACTGGTCATGAATGTCACCAGTTTATAAAGCTCTAACCTCATAATGTAAAGTAGGTTGCCAATACGTGAGTCAAGTCTATTCGTTCAGATAAGAGAGAAACAAAAACTCGTAGATTATGCAGATTACCATGCCAACGAAATGTTAAGAATATGCAAGGCAAGGGTAAAGACTCAAAGTAGCGTCAAAGTTAAAGCGTTCCGACTCAAAATAAACGCTCAAAGTTTTGAATGAGGGCATTGTACGTGCAAACAAAAACTCGTAGATTATGATCGACTTAAGTTGCGTCGGTATCATTTGGTACAGTGAGGGCATTGTAAGGTTTGGTTTGGGGAGGTATGCATCCATATCTGGGTCTGCATGTTTTCTTGCATTTTTGTTTGCACGTTTATTCATTTTCGCAAGCATCATTGTGTTTAACTCAAAAAATCACATAAAATTCAACACTTTTCACATTTATTTTGATTCGGAACGCTTGAACTTTGAAGCTACATTGAGTCTTTACACTTGCCTTGCATATTCTTAACATTTCGTTGGCATGGTAATGTGCATAATCTATGAGTTTTTGTTTCTCTCTTATCTGAACGAATACACTTGACTCACGTATTGGCAACCTACTTTACATTATGAGGTTAGAGCTTTATAAACTGCTGACATTCATGACCAGTTTCATATAGGATGTGAGTAGTTACTCCTTATAAGGCATGTAACATCAATTTGCATAAACATGAATTTAGTCTTCTTAATACCTGTATGCATACGGTCTGTGGTTGGTGACACATGTTAGGAGACGCAATCCCCTTTATTTCACTTTACCCATGAGCTTCACATAGCCAAAATCCCTGTTTTGTCCCATATAGCTACAATCCAAAATTTGTCCTACCCTAGTCGAGCTAGTAATGGTAGCTTTTTGGAATGTGTTGTGTCGCGTTTTGGTTAATGTATCCTGTTATAGGAAGGATGGGTGAAAAAAAAAATGAAGGAGAAAAATGAAAAAGTATTGGAATGAAAAAAAATCGAAAAAAAAAAAGATGAAAAGAAATATGAAAAAGAAAGAAAAAATCATATGCGGAAAAATGAAAAGTTGTATAGATGAATTTTACTCCCATGTCTTATTTGTATCTAATGGGGAGTTGACAAGTTTATGGTGTATTGTGAGTTGAGTTCATCCAATTTGCGCTGTTTTGTATTGATATATATTGAGTATGAAGTTGGGATGTAGTTTCAAAATTTGGATCCGTTGTTGCTAGCCTGGCCATTAACTCCACATTTCCAAATTCATTTTAGCCCCTTCTTACCCATTACCTCACTTACCCAAATGTAAGTCCTCGACATGTGTCTTGGTCATTAGTTTGGTTGGAATGCATATGTACGGTCATAGAGATTCTATTCATGTTAAACTGCATGCATGTTCTTGTAGGTCGAG
Organism: Silene latifolia; assembly: GCF_048544455.1. Classification (NCBI taxonomy): domain Eukaryota; kingdom Viridiplantae; phylum Streptophyta; class Magnoliopsida; order Caryophyllales; family Caryophyllaceae; genus Silene; species Silene latifolia. The sequence goes on from NC_133534.1 coordinate 85,816,195, forward strand.
TTAGGTGAGTGTCTTTATTTCTTCCTATCTTTCACTTATATACTCACCTTGTGCTTAATTTGAGTGATAAGCGACTCGTGAGAGTCCGATATCTATGAGACTTGCAAGGTTGACGGTTCAGAAAGTTTGAGACATTGATTTAACTCGTTTGCACTTATCACTTGCCACCTTGCTAGTTGTTGCATTAAACTGGTCTTGGGTGGATTATTTGTAGTTGATAAGTTGGTCCCGTTCCACTATCTGTTCTTAGTTGCATTCATAGTTTGCTTGGGGACAAGCAAAGGTTTGGTTTGGGGAGATTTGATGCGTATATTTTATATAAGATTTTTACCTCATTTTTACACGCATTTCTGTACTATTTATATAGCATCTAGCTATAAATGCCCCTGAATAGTCTACTTTGGTTTGTCTTGTGTAAATTGCAGGTACGGACCAGAAAGAAGATAAATCGAGCCTAAACTTGTCTCACTTGCGTGCATTTATGGAGAGTAATTAATTGGAGCTTGGAATCTATCACTTAAAAGACGGGGGAGCAGATTTCGGAAGGTGTCAAGGTCTCTTACGTGCTAATACAGCTCGATCGATCATTTTCAGTCGATCGAATGCTTTATCCCTTGAAGATTCACTTGATCGAGTTTTTTTGATACTCGATCGAGATGACTAATATAAGAAGTCCTCGATCAAACCCCAATTCTGTTCGATCGAGAGGAATTGCCAGTTGTGTCCTCGATCGAGTGGTTTTATTCCACTCGATCGAGAGGTTTCATCCTGTAATCATGTTTTTTGCCTTATTTCGAGTGGGTTTGTAATTAGGATTTATTTTAGGTTAAGTAGGACGTGTGTTACTTCTTGGGAGATCATTCCTTAGACTACGATACTCTTTTTCTGAGTACTCTCTCATACACTCTCTTACTCTAGACTACTATTGCTCGGACTTGAATCTTGTAATCGGTATCACTACCCTCTTTTATTTCTTAATCCGAATTCCTTTATTGTTCTTTATTTTTTCTCTTCCTTTATTTACAATTACCTCCATTCAATCTTTTTGTTGCATTATTATAATGTTTAATTTCTCTTGTTTATGTATGATTATTGCTAATTCAATAATAATGCATCGCTAAATCTCTTTGCTAGGACATAGGGGAACTATGATTATTAAGGAATTGTAATTTGAAGTATTAGGTTTAATGATAGTTTGGTTCATGTTGTTAATCGCTATATTCAATTGTTTCTGTCTAATTGAGTCGACGCAATTAGTTATTAAATCGCAGTAAACCTTGACCTAGATCAGAAGATTGGAAAGGGTGAGACTTGTAGCGAACATTAGGGCACGTAGTTAGGGCGGAAGCTAAGCTATTTGTGCTTTAGGGCGAATTGAGACCGGAAGGAGATATTCACTGCCCCATAGACCGTATTTGCATTAACCTGAAACCTAGATTGCTTGACTGAATAATCATAGTGAACCGACTGTCTTAGCTATTCTCTCTTTGTTTGCTTAATCTTTATTCCTTCATCTTACCTCTCTTTCTTAATCTCATTAAATTAGAACAAACAATTCAAACCCCCAGAAATTGGTTAGCTTGACGGACTTAGTTAAAGCTGACATTTTCCCATCTCCCTGTGGAGATCGACCCTACTTACTGCTAGCTTCTGTTAGTATATCTAGGTTTTTTTTTCGGTACCTGACGACGGTGTCAACGAGCCCTCGATTACATAATCTTACCCTAACTTAACACTCAACACACATTATAGAAAACCAATTGAGCTCAGCCAGGTCCCTGACATCCTATAGCTTCACTGACCAAACCCTCTGCTGCCATCGAGTCCTAACATCAGCCTGCACTGCATTCAACACCAAAGTTGGATGAGGAAGGTAAGGAGCCACACACCCTACAAACATTACGTGTTGTTCATATCCGTAAATGAGACTACAAACAGCACACCAGACCACCTTCTTAAGCATAAGAGATCTGCATCTAAATTGCATACACCATTGTAACGATGAACTCAAAGGCACCTGAATTCCCAGCCAGTCATTAATCAACATCAAGCAAATTTTACTGTACTTGAAATGGAAATACAGATGAAAATGATCTTCAGGGTGGTCCAAACAAAGGTAACATATAGGGTCCATCACCAAAATAAATAAATTTGCAACTGAACCAATAGTAATTAGTATCATGATATAACCAACTGATGCAACTGAAGAACTTTTTAATGCACATAGAACCTTATTTCATTCGCATAGAACCTTATTTCACGCACATATAATTTTATTTCATGCACATATAATTTTATTTCATGCCCATCTAGCACTTATTTCATGCACATAGAACTTTATTTCATGCACATATAATCTTATTTCATGCCCATTTAATACTTATATCATGCACATAGAACCTTATTTTATTCACATAGAACCTTGTTTCATGCACATATAATCTTATTTCATGCACATAGAATCTCATTTCATGCACATAAAACATTATTTCATGCACATAAATAATCAAAAGAAGATATTAGTCACATACTCTACTATATTAAAAGGCGCCTCTCTAGAGACAGATACGTCAGCGTGGAGCTTATTAGTCACTTACTCTACTATATTAAAAGTTTCTTATTCTAGGGCGGACATATAAGAAGATATGCGTTCTCCTATATTGGAACTAAAACTCTTCAAATATAGATCGAAACTTGAAACCTTGTATAGGTATGCAATTTGAGAAAGCACAATAATTGAAATGGGTAGTACGTCCGTATTGGTTTCAACCAACAATATTAAGTTCCACTGCTCGTGACACATTTCTATCTATCTATCTATCTAAACCACATTTTTTTGAACAAGTTTGACTCATTTAACACTCATACACACCAGTGATATTACAAATTTTCTGATTTCGGATGGCTTGTAGGATTCTCCACCACAGGTTAACGTTGTAGTTTCAGAAGAAAGCATTAATCACTATACAACACTACCAAAAAATTCAGCTGCAACAAGCTACTGAAGAGCTTTCCATTCACTGACCCATACTAGACCACCTGATTATTAGCAGAATGATAAGATACCAACAACCAAACAAAGATATTCAGTTAGATGAGAAAATTCAGACTCGTAGACCAAGGAGTAGTGGGAATCAATTCAAAAGTCGTATCAAAAAATTCATAGTTTATCTTAACCTGCCTAGCTCCTAGTCTCACCACCTTCAACCCACACATGATATACTAGCTCTATCTCTTTTGTATACCCTGACCAATAGGCTCTACAGCTTGTGTTTCCTTAGTATTCTTCGTGCGGTGAAAAGTGGGTCTTTGACTTTTTACCGAACTTGCACATGCTTATATTAAAAACCGATCTAAAAGCTAGCGTAAATTATTTGTCGAGACAGAGGAAGTGGAAGATAGAACCCATGTCTGGCTATCAACTACTTTTGAAGCCTTGCCTTATTCGTGTGTTTAAATTTGTAACCTCACTTTGTTAGGAGTTTCAGGAAATAAGACTATGCTAATTTGACCTAAGTCTTGCCTCAAAAAGAAAAGTTTTGAAATCTAATGTGAAATGTTTACCAAAAATAGTTCAGAAAATAGCTAGAAAAGAGGAAAAATCAAAATAGTTACGAAATGTAATGAGAATTTTGATCCTAAAGTTTCCAAAACCGAACGAATATTTAATAGCTCAAAACACAGCGCCTATGCTAAATCTACAATGGTTAAACTCGATATACAAACAATTTCAGTAACAAATCGATACAATCCTGCCTAATTAACGACGAAACAACGATTCCGACACAGGAAACGCAATAAGCCACATTTGAATAAGCCAAAAATTACTTGCTAATTAATGAGATTTCGAACTATTATAAACTGTAGAAAAGTATGTAATCAAAACTTCAACAATTTCATAAAACTCATCAACAACTAATTTTAAATAAAACTTTATAAAATAAATAATTGAAAGAGTTCGTATTATGAGGAGAAGTTCTTTACCAGAAACATTGAATCTTTCTCGGTGATGTCGGCAATACTCGAACCATAAACACAAGTTGTATGATCGACAAAGCGAAATGAAGCATTTTCAAAGGTTGAAGATGAAAAGTAATAACAAGATGGCGAATTAGGGTTCGATCTCTTTAATTAGGTAAAATTTGGGGGAAATAATTACGTAAATTAGGAACAATTAAGCAAGAGTGACTCTTCTTGCGTGGGAGTAGTCATCTCGTCGCCAATTAATGTCGTTGTAGGTAGGTGACAGCGGTGGTCGTTGGTTGGAAATGAAGGAGAGCGATGGTATCGTAGAGAGAGAAAACAAGATGAGTGAGAATAGGTTTTGGTAAAATGAGGTGATTATTATGGTTTTGGGGTGGGGGCGGTTTGTTGTGCGAGATATTTTAAGTTAGATGAGTTAATCTCGTCGTCCATTCGGCATTAGATCCAAGGGCTGTGAGTGGTTCTAACTGTTCTCATTATCTTGATGTTTCTCACCGGATCCCAAATCTATATATATATATATATATATATATATATATATATATATATAACAACAACATTACTCTACTTTTACTTATGCATATCAAATTCCACCATCCAACATGTGCATTCAATTTTATTAAATATTACATTCAGGAAATCAACTACCACTTATTACCCATACTTTACTCTATTACTTGACATATCACGCACAATCCGGCGAGCACAAGTTATAATTCACATTGTTACACTTATTCACAACGGTATACAACATCAATCATCTGTTAAATTCCACAGCACCACATGACAAATTCACATCATCTTGTAGATACCTCATTTCTACACCTTCTGTGAACCACCCAGTGATGATTTGGCCGCATGTTTGGTACGCGGAATGATTTATGACAGTCCGTAAGTTTATTATCAAGTGATAGCTCAAACACTTGTGTCTACCCCTTGGTCGTCATCTACGCGCTGATACGGTCGTTTTGGAAGTAATTAGAGTTCATTTGGAGTCCGGGTCAAAAACCACTTCATTTTCTAAGAAACCGTTTAAAATGCCGAGTCAAAACGTTCTAGAATGTTCTAGATATTTATTCCTAAATTAAATTTTATATCTTTTGGAAAAATATATCTCATATATCATATTTTACGGAATAACGAAGTAGAGATCCACCGCAATTTCATAATAGAAACGCGGAAATCTTTCTTCCGCTTGAGGAAACCTTTGGGGAAAAGACGCAGCAGGTGCTGCGCCTCTTAGAAGGACCGCAGCAGATGCTGCGCCTCTTCTCCAGCCTATTTTTGCTGTTTACGGAATATTTCCGTGATTTATGTCCAAAGTTTGTGTCATTCCAAAACTCTTCATATTTTTTGGTATAAATAGAGACCTCCGGTCTCCATATTTTTCATGCGAGTGTCCGCCCTTCTGTTCTCCCTTTGCATTCTATGTTGGGAAATGTGTCCTCAACAATAGTGCGATCACATGATTTAATATCATAATTAAATCTCATATAAAGAATACATAAGGGATGATTCAATTATATAGTCAACTGATCAACATTAATCGGTAACGATTGGCTTGCTAGAGTTTGACGTTACTGTCGTGGGACGGTGGTGGTCAGTTGATCCCTTAAGGTCACACCTAAAGGATGATGCCCTTATCTATAAAGTTAATTAATTGTATGTTGATACAAGTTGATTAATTCCTTAAAAATGAACAATTTATTTTTAATAAGAGGAAATATGTATCTTATGTTAATGTGATTAAATAAGATCACATTTAGTGGATTAATATGTTAATTCACTAAATTATGTTGAGGTATTAATATAAGTTTTGAGGTAGAGGTAATTAGTTATTTAAAGTTACAAGAAGTTGTAATTTTAACCAACTAGTAATTATGGGACCCATTATATGTTGATATAATGATAAAATATTACTCAATAAGTTGAGTGAATATATGTTTATTAATTTGTGTCATAATTGTTGTATGATCAAATTAATATTTAATTATGTAAGATAATTAATCATAAGACTTATAAGCATTTGTGGGACAAATATTATAAGACAAAAATGGACCCAAATAAACTATGTAAACCGTCCAAATGGTAGATGGTGGAGTTGCTTTTGGTTTTTGTCATTTCTTGTTGGAAGATTCTCCAACAAATTATGGCATGCTTACACTACTACCTAAAACTTTTAGAGCATTTATAAAAGAGTTTTTTGAGAAGTGAAAATGCTCTCATTAAGAGCATAGTGGCCGGTCCACATGTGAACACACAACACTTTTGTTGTTCTTGTTTTTGCTCTCTCATACTCTCAAAAATACAACATGCAAAACCTCTCTCTTGTTCATAGTTTTTCCTCCAAAAACTTGAGAAGTTTGATTCAATTTGTTCATAAAGATTACTAATATTATTAGTGTAATATATGAGTATTAGTAATCAATTTTAAGGTAAACTACTAAACAAATATCTAGCAAATATTATTTAGTGGGGATAAGGGATAATCTTGGGTGCAATCAAGAGGAGTGACTTCTATACTTGAGGTCTTGGAGGATCATCCTATTACTCATCATAGCTCAAGAACAAGTGAAGGTAGGAGACCTTACTTGTGCCCATAAAACCGAAATTTACAATGTAAGGGACATTGTTTTCTTATAAATCTTTCATTTTGTTATGCATGCACTAGATCTAAAGAACAAATAATTAACAAGTTAATTAGTTCACTATTAGAGGAGTCTAATAAAAGGTATATGAACCTAACAAGTGGTATCAGAGCATAAGGATGTTGCATGCATAATCGGTTATTGTTTTTCCGAGTTAAAAGGTTAACATATAAAACTTAAAAATTTGTGATTTATGAGCATAAGCCACGAAATCACCATGCATGTTATATATTCTGGTCCTAAAATGTTTTTAGGTCATTTTTATGATTCATGGAAATTTATTGCTCATTTTAAGGATTTTTGGTCATTTTATTACATTTTTATGACTAAAATGGGAATTAAAATGCTAAAAATAGTTAAATTTCGTTTCTGACCTTGAAACATTTATATGACCTCACATGCATATTTTACAAGTTGTGTGTAAAAGGACGAGTTAATTTGATTAATTTTGCATGATTTATGATTTTTATGAGATAAAAATGGATTAAAAGAGGTAAAATGGTTAAAATTAGTTAAATTTCGAATTAAGCCATGATCTTTCAATATGATGTCACATGCAATATTTACAGAGAGTATGTAAATTTCTAGATTTAAATATCTTCTTTAGCATGATTTATGGATTTTTGAGTAAAAATGGCATAAATAGTGACTATTTTAGCAAAAATTAGCTAAAACGTATTGCATGGCTTGAGAAAATTATTTTAAGTTGCATTAATATCCCACTAATCAGATCTAAAGTTGTAAAAATTATTGGTTTAATTTTCGTATACTTTATACATTTTATGAGATAAAAACGATAAAAATGCAACTATATTTTCTCAAAATTAATTCGAAAATTTTAACCATGTTTTTTGACATTATGAGGGTCATGGAATTATTCCAGAATGTTCAAAAATTTAAAATTCAAATTTTGAAACTTTTATGTATTAATTTGGATTTATTTCATATAAATTATGATTTTAAGGTCAAAAATGAGCATAAAATTAAATCAAGTTGAATTATTGTCAAAAATTATGTGATGACTAATTTTTGAGTCCTAAAATGTGTTAGGATAATTAACTTGAGCTTAGATGTGATTTAAGTGTTAATTAGTGATTTTAAAAGGTTATTATCACGCATATCCATGAAACCGGGTTATATGTACGACATAAGTTAAATAGGGCGATTTGGCACATGATTTTGCATGATAGGTACATATTATAATGCTGCATATTTCAATTGTTGAATGTCTTTTATTTATATAATTTTGAATTATGTAATTTTATCTTAGTATGGCCTTAGTTTTAATCAATATTACCCGTAATGAAAGGGAATATTGATTCGGTTGTAATTTAATGTGATCTCGTATCACTTTTATTTTTATTTTTATTTCATTAGTTTTTCCATTTTACAAATGTATAATAGGAATAGCTTTGTATTTTTATTATTATTTGTAATCATGGAGCATCTTCAAAGACGGTGCCATTCGGAAAGGTGATCCGACAAAGACGGTGTCTTGGGAGGCGTGCCATTTGAAGAATCAAGGGACCAAAGGAGTTGGTTTCCGAATATGTAATAGATTATTTGATTTTCTATTTTTAGGAAGGCCATACTAGGAATTTTATTTATTGCTTTGCATTTCTTTTAATATGTTGCATGCATTGCCAAATCGCCGTAACAACACATGCATATCATATCGAGTTATCAACCGTGTCAATTATAATTATCGTAGTTCACCGCTTTAGTTCACTTAAAACGTGATAGATAATAAATTGACAAGACCTCTCACATATTAAAAATTGAGATAAAGCCTTACCAAATAGTAGAAACTCATGAAGTACCAATTTCGCAAGGGAGTTAATCCGGCTTCACCGTAATACAAACCTTGTTACGTTGGCGAAGTGGGGTAGTAAAATGTTATTACATCGAAATTTGGATTGAGCTCAACGGAAGTATTGTTGACCGTAGTCGCATGTGTTCCGGGCTAAAGATGAGAATTAGAGTAATTTTTATCGACCGAGAGTTCTAAAAGTAGAATCGATTAAAAGGTTAATCCACCGAGTTATATTAATAAGGGATGAATCGGCTCACCGTGCCCGAGTTGATATGAATTTGGATCTCGGAATCATTTATATAGTTGGGTGGAGGTCACTATATAAATGCAATGCTTGTAATTAAATTTACGAGTATTATTAAAACGATAGATGATAATTAATTCCTTCATTTCCTATTTTGTAGTCAAATTTGTTTTATCAATTGCAATGACAACTCCAATATCATCTAATAATCATACACCGATCACCATTAATTCTTGGCTCCAATCATTCTATGAAAAATGCTTCTTGTATATCAACGACCCGATTAGAGTACTACGCTTTAGCATTGGTGAAGATGGGAATCTTTGTCTTTTTACTACTTCTACACCTCATACTCATGCCTACCTCTCAGGTAAGAGGTTCATATGAGGGGAATCTCATAGATTACAAGATATCCTTGTTTGATGAAACAAGGAGAAATATCATATCAAGTGGGAGTTCTAGAAAGAGTGTCCTTGCAAATGAAAGGAGTATTGGTATTAATAAAGGAAAAGCAAAAGAAACCCAAATCCGATTGTGAATTGGAAGTTGATAGTGAGACTACCACAAAACCAAGATGGGTATCCAATCCTACCATGAATATCATTATGTCATGGGCCAATGGAAGCATATATTGCCCCCAAGTATTTAGAAGATATCAAAGTTGGGCTTGTTACTCCAAGTGGGACTTGGAAATGTGGAAAAGCTAAACAAGAGTGATATGAATCTCCGACAACGAAATGGAGCTCGGGTAGCCACCACTTCAAGAGAAATTTATATACTTGTTTTTGCTAATAGCTTTGAGTTATGATTTACATAATTGTTATTATGTTCCCACTTAGTCTAAAACATCATTTCTATGTGAGACATGAAAGGATCTATATTTTGTCCTCAAAGACAATTGTTGTATTTTATTGAAAATAGACGTGGATGTGAGCCATGTCACTTATCCTTATGATACACAAGTTTTAGACAGTTCCAACTCATGTAAAGATATCTACATAATACGATCGAAAAGACTCATAACTAGTAATCCAAATGATTTGAACATTTGATTTTTCAATTCGGGTACATAAATAAGAAACGCATTAAACGCTAGTGTCGACTAGAATTATTGAACCATTTGATTTTCAATCATATGGAATATGCGAATCTTGTCTCCTTTGCAATATAATTTGTACTTCCTTTAGTGGTAAAGGGACACCAGCAAGTGATTTGTTGAGACTAATACATGCCGATGTATGTGTTCTAATGAGCATCACCGCAAGGGGAATTTATGACTACTTCGTCACTTTTACCAATGATTCAAGTAGATAAGGGTATATTTACTTAATCTAATAAAAGTGAAGCATTTGAGAGATTTGAGAAATTTCTAAAATGATGTAGAGAACCAATTGAATAAAGTTCTAAGCATTACGACCCAATCGTAGTGGCAAAGATCTAAGTAATAAATTTGATTTATTAAAGATGGATTATGACCTAGCGTCACTACCCATAAGATCAAACTAATATGAGTCGGTTTGAGTTGATGAACTCAATTTTGGGAATTTGCAATCCAAAACGGACAAGTAATTCTAATTGGATGGTCAACCATGAGATACATAGAATAGAGAGTCTATTAAACAGATGACATGGATAAGACTCGTATATTATCTAGCTGTCATGTTAGGATGGCCCATTGAAAGCTAATACATAGTCTAGATAAACTCCTAATACTCCGTTAAATATATGTGTTTGTGACTCACAAAGCTATCTCTCATGAATATTGATATATTTTTGAGAGATAGAGTGGGAGTAGATTGAATCGTCACAAACATCTCTTATAGTTGAAATGTTACTTTGTGAAAGTAATTGAATTATAGAGTGGGAGTTGGTATTGAACTATTATCTATGAAGATAGTATGAGAGCATAGTTCAGTGGGAGTTTATCGCACATGTCTTATTGTTCAAAAATATTACTTTGTGAAAGTGATAGTATCATGACCTTGTTACATACGAGCCGAAGCATTACAATCCGAAAATTGTTGCTCATGAGTAGATTTACTTTAAAGTGAGGGTCTCTTTAAAGGGAAATAGAGCTTTAGAGTACACAAATGCATAAGATTTACATAAAGATGTTGATCAAGACAAATTGTGTTAGGAATTGCCGCATTTCATTTTAATGAAGAATGGCAAATAAAAATTCGCTTTTCTAAAATGGGAATTTAGAGAAGGAAGTGTTTCAAACACAAAACCTTAGATTAAGATCTAAGAATCCTAACATATTATGCGTAGCTATCTTAAGTGATCACAAGTTGGTTTTAAGCTAGCATTAAAGGATTATACTTTTCATTCATGTGATTATAGTGAATTGTTTCATTCACATGATTGAAGAATCATGATATACATGAAGTTAAGTGGGAGCTAGAATTGTTTTTCCATGTCTTATATGTTGATGACATATTAATTATTGAGAATAATGTACCAATGCTCTCTTCCGGCAAGAGTGATTGGGAGACTAGGAAAGGATGCAATATACGTTAGATTACCGAATCTATGTGAGAGTATATTGGCATAGAGTTGAGAGTCTTATGAGGATAAGATCTTTCGTATCTGTTGTAACATCAACAAGGTTGAATGGCTTATTCATGATGATGAAAGTGGAATTACTATGATGGAATCATAGTCGTTCACTGAACCTATTAAGTTGTTGATTACATGAAATCGATTGCTAATGTTTCCGCCATTAGAACGATTATGTATGCCAACAGACGCATGTCTTTGTGATGAAAAATATGCCTAGGGCATAATAAGTCAATAACAAGATAATTCCCATGATATGGTTTGTGAGAGCCTTATAGAACATCCTTGAGATTCTTGAGAAGAATTAGGGAAGGAGTCGTTCACATGTTTGGATGATAAACTAAGTTAGGTGTTGATGGGATACACAAACTTTAGTTTCCAAACCAAAACGGATTTGTTGAAATCCTAGGATGTCTTATTGACAAAGGAGAAAGAAACTAAGAAAGGTGTTTTAAATTTCGCGCATTGCAAATACTACAAAAGGAATCTAAGTAAATTGTGATAAAATGGTCAACATAGGGATTAAGGGTGAATCCCTCAACAAATGGCTTTATCACAAGTTATGCGATAACAGTGGGAGCTTCTTTCAAGTTAAAGAGCTCAGGTCTAGTATGAAGTCTAGACATATACTTAGAGAAATTCATGTCATAAGAGATGACATTGAATGAAAGGAAATAGCAATTAATAAAGTTGGAATATATGGATATCGGGTATATCTACTTGCCAAGCTTGTATTGCATTTTAATTAGTGTTAATAATACACTAAAGATTATAGAATATGAAGTAGTAATAGTGTATTGACTATTCATATGTGATAATCACATTTATCGTTTGAGTTTTATTAAACTCACCCGCTACCTTGTCGTATCCGAATGGGTTGTAGAGACAAATTGGACCCCATTAAAGTGAACTGGATTGACATGGTATTCGCCCCTAGTTACTTATATGAGGTGACGTCTCGAAGTGAGTAGAGTGTGATGCGATTGATGGCAAGTTCAAGTGTCATAGAGTCATATGGGATGACTAGTCGATCACATAGGCAGATTTGTATGGGACAATCGTCGGGCGTGACCGCTTATAGAGTTCGGTAATTCATAAAGCCTGGTCGTGGCAAGAGCTACTATAGTATTCTTATGAGTCAATTCTTTTGACTAGAGACTATTCGCCCAAGTTGGCACAACTTCTGATTAGCTTTGATTTATACTCTACGATTTCTTAAACGAGGTCAAACTGGGTATATTTTGGGTTATGATGGTGTGGTGAACGAAGGGAATAGGGCGATAGGAATTGTCCACCCCTTGTCAGGGTTGTTTGAAATCTCAAGGCCACTCGAGGAGTAGTTAACTGGAAATGCGTGGCCACGCTCGGAAGGTATCTATGATAGATAATTCCGGTCAGACAGTTAATCTCCAGATCGAGAAAACCACTCAAGATATGATCAAATGTAAGTACGACCTGCAAGACACCTTGCATTGAGTGGGAGATTGTAATAGGACAAGAGAATTGGTGACGCACACTTGTCGAGGACAAGTGGGAGATTGTTGGGAAATGTGTCCTCAACAATAGTGCGATCACATGATTTAATATCATAATTAAATCTCATATAAAGAATACATAAGGGATGATTCAATTATATAGTCAACTGATCAACATTAATCGGTAACGATTGGCTTGCTAGAGTTTGACGTTCATAAATGTCGTGGGACGGTGGTGGTGGATTGATCCCTTAAGGTCACACCTAAAGGATGATGCCCTTATCTATAAAGTTAATTAATTGTATGTTGATACAAGTTGATTAATTCCTTAAAAATGAACAATTTATTTTTAATAAGAGGAAATATGTATCTTATGTTAATGTGATTAAATAAGATCACATTTAGTGGATTAATATGTTAATTCACTAAATTATGTTGAGGTATTAATATAAGTTTTGAGGTAGAGGTAATTAGTTATTTAAAGTTACAAGAAGTTGTAATTTTAACCAACTAGTAATTATGGGACCCATTATATGTTGATATAATGATAAAATATTACTCAATAAGTTGAGTGAATATATGTTTATTAATTTGTGTCATAATTGTTGTATGATCAAATTAATATTTAATTATGTAAGATAATTAATCATAAGACTTATAAGCATTTGTGGGACAAATATTATAAGACAAAAATGGACCCAAATAAACTATGTAAACCGTCCAAATGGTAGATGGTGGAGTTGCTTTTGGTTTTTGTCATTTCTTGTTGGAAGATTCTCCAACAAATTATGGCATGCTTACACTACTACCTAAAACTTTTAGAGCATTTATAAAAGAGTTTTTTGAGAAGTGAAAATGCTCTCATTAAGAGCATAGTGGCCGGTCCACATGTGAACACACAACACTTTTGTTGTTCTTGTTTTTGCTCTCTCATACTCTCAAAAATACAACATGCAAAACCTCTCTCTTGTTCATAGTTTTTCCTCCAAAAACTTGAGAAGTTTGATTCAATTTGTTCATAAAGATTACTAATATTATTAGTGTAATATATGAGTATTAGTAATCAATTTTAAGGTAAACTACTAAACAAATATCTAGCAAATATTATTTAGTGGGGATAAGGGATAATCTTGGGTGCAATCAAGAGGAGTGACTTCTATACTTGAGGTCTTGGAGGATCATCCTATTACTCATCATAGCTCAAGAACAAGTGAAGGTAGGAGACCTTACTTGTGCCCATAAAACCGAAATTTACAATGTAAGGGACATTGTTTTCTTATAAATCTTTCATTTTGTTATGCATGCACTAGATCTAAAGAACAAATAATTAACAAGTTAATTAGTTCACTATTAGAGGAGTCTAATAGAAGGTATATGAACCTAACATTCTAGACCTTGCTCTAAGCTTTAGACGCCTACGTACTTGATCAATCGACCACGTAAGCTCAGATCATTATGAGTTCCAGTCACGTTGCATGACCAACAAATTTGACCACTACACATCAATCTATTAATCTAAAATTCTCCAACGAGGGCACTTTCTACATACATTCGAGTCGATCAATCACTAACGTTAACTTAGTCAATCTCGTTTCGTCAAACATGTAAGTCTGAGGGTGTAAATCCCATATTTTTCATTGTATTTTATTTTTGTACTCATTATTGTAAGATTTACGTCAAAAGTATAATAAAACCGATTTAAAAAAAAACCTTTTTATCAAACTGTTTGTACGTAACTATGGAAACCGGACGTCGAGAAGAAACGCAGCAGCAGCTGCGCCTCTTTGAAGGGTTGCAGCATCTGCTGCCCCTCTTCCAGAGGCTGTCGTTGCTCCTGCTCTTCTTCTTCTTCCTCGAGTTTCCTCTATTTCATTCTTTTGTCTTATTTTCTTACTTTCATTCTTTCTTCAGTATATAAACCATCTTTTTAATAATTCCTTTTAATAATAACATTTTATTTCGACTTAAATCCCTTATAATTCGATATTTGCGGGTTTTCGTCATTAAATCAAACCCGGATTTTTAGAAACTCGATTTGTTCATATCAAGTTTGTGGGATTCGTCTTTGGTATATTTTCCTTGTTTGATTTCAGTTTATCATGTTTCATTTGATTTTCATGTTTGTTCCTTTTATAATTCCGACATCATAAACAAATCCAATTCGTTTTCACTTGCTTTAATCCGTTTTTATCGCTTTTATGACGGTTCCAGATGTAATTAATATGTTAAATCACTTCAACTTGAGTATAAACATCAATAATTAACCGTAATTATGCCAACGAATATTAATAGGTCGCGGTTCTGACTTCACAGCCAGAGCTCAACTCAAGAACAGACGCAGGAATAGCTGCGCCTCTTCCAAGGGACGCAACAGATGCTGCGCCTGTTCTGAGATGATTTCTATTCCTGAACTTACGTTCTCGCTTTGACCTAGCCTTTAGTTGCGTGTTTAATTAACTAATAATCGTAATATCACCCTTAATCTGACCTATTTTATTACTTTAATTTTCAAATACTTTTATTTTCTCCCTTTTATCTTCAAAATTCTATCTTATGTGTACTCTTGACGTAACTCATTAACCTTTGTAATTCATTTGTAATTTCAATTATCATTGTTTATTTATCGTCTTTGTTTATGTATGGTTTATTTACTTGATTTTTCGCATGTAATCAATTTCTAACTTCCAATTCGACATTATTAATTGCTAAATTATTTGTTCACCGACATAGTTTAATTCACATGCTAGGATTAATCTGTAGATGTTGCATTGCATACATATAATCGACGACATATCAAATATTAATAACTTCCCTAATCATTAGTAGAGGCCACTATTGAGACGGGCGGGATTAGTTGTTCAGTAAAAGGACTTCCAAATACGTACCCTCACCCCTTACTCCATATCTCTGTGAACATACATGTTCATTGGCATCCACGAGATTCATTCTAGACATAGAATGCTAAGGGTAACGAGTTCATAGTGTTCATGTCACTACTTTGTGTCTTGACATGGTACGAGTTATTCGAACGGTTCCAATTTCCCATAAAAATTGGTGGCGACTCTACATATGCAGGCTTATTCAACCTTTCACCGGTTTCAATGCGTCACAAATAGGTAATGGCCCATGACGTGCTTTGGCAAACCAAGGTTCCGTGGGAGAAGTGTCGCCGCCTTAAACATTTCACAAACGCGCGGGTGCGCAGGGCGCGGGTGGCCCATGCCCACAATTTTGCGACTCCGCTGGGGATGATACACTTACGTGTTACCCAGGGTGAAACTTGAACGAGGTTAGGGAATAGTTTATACGAGACAGTTGTCGATATTCATTACTCGACCTTCTTAGGTCGTTTTATTCGGCTTTCCTAGGCACAACCCAACCCATTCGACCAATCGTCCCCTCTGGACGGTCCAAATTCTTATCTAGGCCTAAGTATATATAGCGTTTAACGTCAACCATATCGTGGTGTATACTCTTGTTTGTATCAAGGGCTTTCACTACTCGAGGAAATGGACAAGGAACCGACCTTACTCATGTTTGGCAGGAACCTTTCCACAGAGCAGGGTTTGATTGCTTGGTATGGCAACCCACCTTTTAAGCCAACACCCTTTAAAATGCACTCACCATACCGTTATAATGCATGTATGAATGTTTGTATCATATACGTGATCACCGTTTTGTAAACAAAACCATGACGAAATTTTGTAAAATAAAATCCTTTTCAAAATGTAAATATTTTCAAAAGTGGCCTAAAATAGTGCAAATTGAGTCGAAACTAAGTCCAAATGTCCAG
The DNA here is from genome assembly GCF_048544455.1 of Silene latifolia. Classification (NCBI taxonomy): domain Eukaryota; kingdom Viridiplantae; phylum Streptophyta; class Magnoliopsida; order Caryophyllales; family Caryophyllaceae; genus Silene; species Silene latifolia. The sequence goes on from NC_133534.1 coordinate 85,832,711, forward strand.
TCAAAATTCGAGCCTCAAAACCCATTTTAAAAACATCACTTCGAGTCAGCACTCCTACAACTACACTGCAGTTGCCGAGGATAGACATTTCGAAATTTGTCATTTCCAAACCACACTTGACACAGTGGCACACACCCACTTCACGAGTCGAGTCTTTTTTGAGTAAGTGTGCTAAAATGGTCGATCGTGTTTTGATTTATCGTTGATCTTTTATCCCCAGTTCCCAAAGATGCCTGGAACTAGTCACGCAAGCGTTAACGGACAACCCGGAAATGGTAATGATCTAATCCTAGCCGAATTGTTGCTGTAGAAACTAGACTTCCTCCTGTAGAGAATGATGTTCCCCACATGAGCGTGCATGATAACCTTCCACCCTTTGTTGGACAACCAGAAGTCAACCCACCACTGGGTCCTACTGAAGCTGAAAAACGACTCTAATACTTGGAGGAGCAACTAATGTATCTTAAGGGAGACGACATTTACAGGGAGAATAATCGCAAGTATGAGAAAGTGAATGCTCAACTAGCAACCAACTTCAACATGACTGACATCTTGAAGTTCAAGGGGCATGAAAACCCTTTGAACCACATTTGTGCCTTCAAAGATTATATGTTTATCAAAGGCATCAAACCCGAGAAGTTCCTAAGGATCTTTCCTTCATCTCTCGACATTATTCCTAAGCAATGGTTTTACTCTTTGGAGCACAAGAAAATTGTCACTTGGGATGATGCTGCAATTGAGTTCACTAAACAATACGCGGATAATGCCAAAATCCAAGTCAATATGGGCACTCTAGAGGTTCTTACCCAAAATGAGAAAGAAGGCTTCACCGATTTCCTAAGTAGGTGGAGAATGACTAGCACAGAACTTGTTGAACGCCGAGACGAAGCCACTGGGGTGGAAACGTTCGTGGATAATTTGAGACCTATTTATGCAAACCATTTGAGGTACCAAAACATAAATTCTTTCAAAGACTTGATTGTGCTAGGAATGAGAATTGAAGACGACATCCGTAAGGGGCTCTTGTCCAAAACGGTAGGTCGCGGATATTAGGGTTCAACGAGTCGTTCTTATGGCTCCGCTATCAAGACCGATGAGGTTAACCTTGTCGAATCATCTGTTAAGAAGAATAACCCACAGAAAAAATTTACCTATGTTGGTGAATCATATTCCACTACAATGAAAAGGTTGATGAAACAAGGTAAGCTCCAACCCATAGGACCTACACCTGATCCGAAAAAGAAGTTTAAATTCTGGGACAAAAATTCATACTGCGAATATGATATAGGCAAGGGACACGATAGGGAGAAATGTTTCAAATTGAAACATGTCATCCAGGATATAATTGAAGATGGTCGCTTACCCATACCTCCCGCAAGCATGCCTAACAGTACTCAGAATCCTCTTGGAGTTCTGATGATCACAGATGAAGAATCCGCCTTGGATTGTTCACACCTCATTTCTCCAATCGAGGATGAGATTCATGCACTAAAAGATGAAGGGAGTTATTCCACCATTTCTCCTACCATTGCCGATTTTATCGCATGGGCAAAAAGTATGAGTAGGCAAGTTTCAGAGCTGGAAGCTGTAGTAGCATCCCTACGCATTCCATGCACCACACCTAAGGGAGACATGCCACTAGCTCTAATTCTATCTCAAGAGTCTACGATGCAAGAGGTAATCGCAGTAGTTGAAAATCGAGTCGAGCAAATAACCAGTCTAGAAGCTGAAATCATCAGGTTGAGAGAGCTCAGTATCGTCAATGGAATATGGGCTGATGATGATGAAGATGAATACCTCACAAAACACTATCTAGTCAAGGCTAGTGAGGATATAGTCAGAGCTAGCGAAGATCAAGATATAGACCACCTTACTCGTTCAGGACGTCCATATCAAAATGTCTCTCAAAACGGTCATACTGTTAATGGTCCAGTTACTAACACCAATGTCATCACACCAAATGATGGCTAAGATACATCTACTGACCACTTACTAAAGCAACTGCAGAAGACAAAGGCTGATGTTTCAGTCTAGCGACTAGTTGCGAGTTCATTTCCCCATCGTCAAGCTTTACTACAAGCATTGGCTAAGTTGAACATAGCGCACAACATTATGCCTGATGACGTAGTCAACCTAGTCTTCCATTACTCAGTTAAACTATGTAACCCAGTTACTTTTTCAGATGAGGATTTGCCTCCTTTCGGCACCAGTCATAACCTCGCTCTAGACATTACAGTCACATGCTTAAAGCAAAACGTTCCAATGACTTTGGTGGATGATGGTTCCACAGTCAACATCATACCACTAAAGACAGAACATAAGTTGGGCATGAAAGAATCAGATTGGACTCCTACCAACCAAGGTGTTCGATCATACGATGGAACACGACGTAAAGTAGTAGGGCTAATTAACCTTACTATAGCCACATGACCAATCAAGAAAAAGGTTAATTTTCAAATAGTGGACATCGAGGCATCCTTCAATATACTTCTGGGAAGGTCTTGGATTCACGCTTCCAAAGCGGTAACATCCACCTTGCACCATAAGATCAAGATTGTGATGATCACTTCGTCACCTATCAAGGCTGTGATAGAGAAAATGTCAAGCAACCAAGTGGTCACAGACCCACTATATGAGCTTGGAGGATTTCAGAGCATAAATCTTGTAGAGAGCGAACTGGCGCCTCTATACTTCAACCCATACTCCAATTTAGTGGTCAACCACATACACAAGTCCCAGGGATACTTCCCAGGAGTGCCATTAAACCCTGCCAAGAAGAACACCTTCGCACCTTATAAGGAAGGAAATTCTCAAAGGATACCATTAGGTTTGGGATACAAGCCCACGAAAGCAGAAGCCTTAGAAATGCTTACTCAGTTTAAAAGTCGTAAAGACAAAGGGATCTAGATGCGATCCTATCTCCCTACCCTAAATGGATACTTCGTTAGAAAAGGGAGACATGAATACTTTCACGGGTTTCCCGAACCTTGGCATTATAAGGGAACACGACTAGCTGGAATCGAGGTCTTCCACGATTGCTATTTCATCCCTTCAGAAACGGTCCTTACCGTCAAAACTCGTCAAAAACCATGTTTAGATGAACAAGCCGTTAGCCTTCTGTTTGGAGAAGACCGATTTTTCAGGGCAGCGCAGGATGAGATCATTACCATGATACTTCAAGATGACCATTTTAACCCAACAACGCTAATTAACGACACTAGCTCAAATCAGCAGAAAGGATGGAGAAAGTCGATCAAATGGACCAACAACAAGGGAAAGCTCTTCAAGGTCACTATTGGAGAAGGAGAGATATTCAAAGGAGAACCCGAAGATAACGAATTCGAGTCAGAGTCGGAGTCGGAATCGGAATCAGTGTCTGAGTCTAGAGAAGTCGCTAAAGAGTCTTCTTCTATCATCACTCCCCATCCCATTGATTCTCCTAGTATAGCATCGCATAGTAATAGAATCTTGGGAAATGTCCCAGTAGCTGTCCCTTTACCACCACTGACTAGTGAACAGATGGCTTCTTTGTTTCAGCTCTTTTAAAAATTTAATATGAATAAATCAGATTCTGCTAACTCCTTGTGCTTTTCTGAATGCAATTCTATTTATGATGATAATCAGGATGACCCTGACCCAGACTCAGTCGAATTACCTCTCTATATAGTTAAAGAAATACTACAACAGGGGGAAGGGGCACCAGCTTGGTGTGAGATAGAACTCGTCGTCAAAAGCTACCAACCAAAACAATATTTATAACTTTGCTAACTACTCTTACCAAAGAGGCAAGTAAAGGTCGGATCCCAATGGATGGGTATTGATGTAAGATTTTCAATTGCAAATGGTTGTGTCTTAGAGTGTCATATTTTGGGTTGAGATAGGAGATCAAATAAACTAATCAACAATAAAAAAGTAAAGTAATAAAAACAAGCAAGGTGATTAAAAGGAGATGTAAACAATTGATTAAAATCACTAGGGTGTCATGGGTTCATAGGGGATTGTTGTTATGGGATTGAGTTGGTGTACAAGCTTACAATCCCTAGGAAGGTTTGGGTCCCGAAGCCGAATCGATTAGATTGTACAATGTTGGAGGAAGTGTCCCCGACAATAATGCGATCACAATTGCCGATCATGATGATCACATGTTTAAATCTCATATTTAAGAATACATGAGGGAAAGTAATATTTTACAGTCAACTGGTCCACACATATCGGTAATGTTTGGCTGACTAGAGTTTGACATTACTGTCGTGCGACGGTGGTGATCAGTTGATACCCTGGGGTCATACCTATAGGGTAATACTCTTAATTGATTATTTAATTAATCGTATGTCGATACGAGTTAATTAAATTGCTTAAAATTGACGAATGATTTTGTGAGTAAAATTAACGTGTCTCCTTGTAATTCGATTAAATTAGATACTGTCTAAGTAATCGAATTGTTTTATTACTTAGATTAAATTATTGTTTACGAAAAAATTGAAGCAGAATGAATAATTTATTATAAATACGAGTTGTTGTAATTTATAATTCGATAAACCATTTTGGTACAAGCAATCAAGAATTACTAGTTAATTTTGTATGTGACATATTTTATTAATATGTTAATTTTTAATATGTTAAAAATGCATTATATTGTGACATGTCATGTAACATGTGACATATGACATAATTGAAAAATGACAAAATAAAATGGATCTTCCATTTTAAGTTGGGTGTACCGAAAATGGGGACGGTTATGGTTTTAAATTGTGTTGATTATTTTAAATAGAAAACACAATGATCACTCTAGTATATAGCCATGCAACCCTATAAGCTTTTAAGAAGAGCAACTTTTGCATGCATTGGCTCCGAAAAATCTCACCCCCCAACCGGTCTTCCTTCATGAAAGGCCAAGGGTTTTTCCTCTATAATTATTCACTACTTGCTACATAATTTTCTAGTGTTAGAAAATAACAACTACTCTCTACAATTTGTGAAATATTTTAGAGAAAGAAACACTCATAAAATCCTCTCCTCTTAACCGAAAAAGAAGAGAACAAAAATCAAATTTTTGTGTCAAGTTTAAGTAATATTTAAATTAATACTAGATCATATTAATTATTATTATTAAGGGTGTTACTTTGGGTATAATTCCTTAGGAGAGATTCTCCACTTGAATCTTGTTCTTCCACCTTTGGAAAGCTCAAGAACTAGTAAGAAGGTGAACTTACTAGTGCCCATATTCCGAAATCATCAATGTAAGAATTGATTTTCTTCATATACTTGTAATTGTTTTGCATGCATAAGATCCGATTTAATTTTATGACTAAATTAAACTATCATACTATAAATATGTAAACATTTGAGATTAATGAATCCCAACAAGTGGTATCAGAGCACAAGGTTGTTGCATGCAAAACCGAGTTTGTTTTTCCGAGTTAATTAGTTAACAAATAAAACTTGTTATTTAGACTGATGAATATAAATCACGAAATAATTTTTCATGTTAAAAGTTTCTGGTCCTAAATGGATTTTAGGTTATATGGGATGATTTATGGATTTTATCGTTCATAATATATATTATTGGTATTAAAATGTGATTTTTATGAGAAAAATGTCATTTTTGGACGAAAAATAGCTAAACTTCGAATTTTTCAGTGATTTTTGTATATGTTTTCACATATTTTATCTACTAGTCGCATGTTAAATTTCGTGAAAAACTAAGTTATTTTGCATAAAATATGAATTTTATGAGTTTGAATCGCATTTAAAGGGTTTATTAGGTTAATATGAGTTATATTTCGAATCTGGTCATTAAAATTTTATATGTTGTCACATGAATATTTACTCAGTGTGTGTAAAATTTTTAGATAGATTGAACTCCTTTTGCATGATTTATGAATTTTTGAGTAAAAATTCGATAAATAGTGAATTAAATTAGCCTATAATGCTAAAACCTATTTCATGACTAAATAAAAACGTCATATGTTGCATTTTATCCCGCATTTCAGATCTAAAAGTGAAGAGTTGATTAAAATTAATTTTTTCATATTTTTGTGGTCATATTTGATAAAACCGATAAACCGCAACGATGTTTTTCTCAAAATTTTCGAAATTCTTTAACCTAAGTTTTGAACATTATGAGTGTCATGGTATTTTCCCAGAATGTTCATGAGTTTGATTTAGAAATTTTGAAATTATTATAATTTAATTTGGAGTTTATATTATAAAATTGTATTTTTGGGTCCATAATGAACAATATTAAGAAATCAAGTTGAATTATTGTCAAAATATTAGTGAAGACTAAGTTTTGAGTCCCAAGATGGTTAGGGTAATTAACTTGAACATAAATATGAATTTATGTAACATTTTGTGATTTTAACAAGTTTATAATCACGCAAATCCATAAAAACCGTTAAAATATACGATATTGGCTCTTAAAAAGCGATTTAGCATACATTTAAGCATGTTCATACATATTTTAATGCTGCATTTTATTTATGATTGTCATATTTTTTATTTATATAATTTTTGAATTATGTAATTTTACTTAGTATGGCCTTAGTTTTTAATTGGTATTACCTGAAATGCATGGGAATATCGATTCGGTTGTAATTATTGTGATCTCCTATCACCGTTTTGTAATTTAATAGATTTATTTTTATTACAAATGTATAATAGGAAATTATGTAATTTTTATTTATTATTTTGTAATTTCCCGGAGTTTCCATGAAGACGGTGTTACCTCGAGAGGCGTGCTAAGACCGACGTTCAAGGGATCAAGGAGTTGGTTTCCGAATTTGTAATAGTTAATGAGATTTTTTATGTTAGGAAGGTCATACTAGGATTTTATATTTATACTTTGCATTTTATTTATATATTTGCATGCGTCGCTAAATCGCCATAACTAAACATGCATTATATTTAATCGAGTCATCGACCGTGTCAATTGTAATTATCGTAGTTCACCGCTTTATTTCACATAAAACGTGATAGATAATAAATTGACATGACCTCTCACTATATTAAAAATTGAGATTTAGCCTTACCAAATAGTAGAACCCACGAAACCCAATTTCATAAGGGAGTTAATCCGGCTTCACCGTAATACAAACCTTGTTACGTTGGGTAAGTGGGTAGTAAAATGTTATTACTTCGAAATTTGGATTGAGCTCAACGGAAGTATTCGTGACCGTAGTCGCATGTGTTCTGGGCTAAAGATAAATATTAGAGTAATTTTATCGACTGAAAGTTCTAGAAGTAGAATCGATTAAAGAGTTAATCCACCGAGTTATATTGATAAGGGATTATCCGGCTTCACCGTACCCGAGTTAATATGAATTTGGGTCTTGGAATCATTTATCATAGTTGGGTTGAGGTCACTATATAAATAAAATACAGCTTGTTTAAATTATTTACGAGTATTATTATTAAAACGATAAATGTTTTATTATTCCTTCTATTTTGTTTTGTAGACCGCTTTTATTTCTCAATAACAAATGGCCGCACCAAACACCAACGCACACACTCTCACTAATGTTTCATGGCTCTGATCCTTTATGGATCGATGTAAACTTGAAAAGAATGGGCTAAATTTCTCCAATTGGGATGCCCAACTCAAATTAGTTGCTCAAGGTGACGACAAGCTTCGTTACCTCATTGAGGCCTCTCCACCCGAACCTAATGCTAGGTCAAGTGCCGCCACTAGGGAAGTATATGAATCTTACCACAAAGAATCCGTTGCAATCAAGAATGTATTGATATTTTCGAGGGAGGCGGATCTCCAAAGGACATCCTGTAAGATGGGCACCGCCTATGAAATCTACTCTAAGCTTGTGACAATGTTTTCACAAACACCGAGGATCGTCCAATATGAGGCGTCCTCGACATTCTTTGATCTCGACTTCAAAGAGGGCCAAAAGGTTAGCCCTCATGTGCTCAAATTGTTAGAGCATGTCGAGACATTGAAGATTCAAAAAGTTGAAATTCCCAAAGAACTCATCATTGATAGAATTCTTCACTCCTTATGCAAAGTCAAAGCATATGTGCAATTCCGGGTGAATTTCAACATGCAAGACAAGGATGTGTCCCTTGAAGAGTTGCACAAGTTACTTGTGTAAGACGAAAGGGACATGGGGCTAAATGTTAGCTCCCATAAGGATGTGCTCAATATAAGCAATAAGAGCAAGGGAACCTTCAAGAAAAGTTGCAAGAAGGGCAAGAGGCAAGCTCCCATGAAAACCAAGGTTAGAACTTTTGAAGCTAGCACTTCCAAACCCAAGAAGGGTCCCCTTGACAAGTGCCATTATTGTAATGGCATTGGACATTGGAAGAGGATTTGTTCCAAATATCTTGGTGACATCAAATCTGGAAACATCACTCCAGTAGGTAATGATTATCCCTTCATTTATGTTTCTAATTCAACTTTGATATTTTGATACAAGTTGTGATAAAATATCCCTTTTTTATTGTAATTAGGGCCTCCTCCAAGCAACAACAAGGGCAAGGATAAGCAAGCTTAAGAGATCGTGAGGGAGCTAGGAGTAGCCACCCATGAAGCTTGGCTTTATTTATTGTCTTTAATTTCATGTTGTGTTTTGAATTCTAGAACTATTTTAATTTCCTTGTTTGACATGGAAATTTGTTTTAATCCTTTGAACAATGGCTGTAATTTTGGATTAATAGTGACTTGGTTTGCAACCCAAGTCACTACGTTTATCGTATTTTAATTGTTCTATAATTCATCTTTATATGCTTGGCATAGAAACATATGAATATCCACTTAAATTGATCCAATAGACAATTATAATAATAGATTCATTATATGTTCATAAGCTTGGAGTTTGTGTATGATCGATTATAAAGTAATATTGAGTTAATGAACTCACTTAAGGGAAACTTAATAACCTAAATACACCCATTAAATCATTAAAATCAAATAAGTCTATTAATCTATGTGATATCTCTCCTTCGTCACTGAAACATCATTTGTGTCACAAAAGCTATCTTTTGAATATTTAGTGCATATATTCTAAAGATAGAGTGGAAGTAATATTAAGACACAAAGAATGACTTGTATACCTTGAGTAGATGAGATCTATATAAGAGAAAATAATTTGTATACATTACTAATTATGTATAGATGGGATCCATGTGAAGAAACCAAAAGAAGATATTCTTATGGTAACTACGTGAGGAGACCAAAAGAAGATATTCTTAAGGAAACTACGTGAGGAGACCAAAAGAAAGTACATAAAGGAATATGACTAATGAAAAGACTTAAACATAAAGATTCTTGTTTGATTATGATCAAACTAAACAATAAGATTCAACGTTAACGTTTACTTAAGAGCCTAATGAAACGAAATGCATCCTTGAATATAAATGAGATTTATGATTAAGAGTAGCATAGAAAGACATATCGATGTCTATAATAGCTATGTTAATGGTTAACCATGATAGAGTCATTGCTAAACTTCATGAAAATGGACAAGTTATACCTCATTCCGAAATGAGTATTTTCAAAAGGACGTATGAACTCCATATTGAATTTTACATTTTAGTAATGGCATTGCTTTGCTTCATTCTAAGAATGAATAAGTTAGAGATTAAAATCTATTTCAATTGTTAGAGATTAAAACCTCTTTCCAAATAGGTATTTTGAAAGGATATGTTGATAACATATGTGGTTTTATCATAACAACCTAACAAAGCAAAAATGATTTCAAGTCATGAAATGTTTCGATTGAGTGGTCAATCACGAAACATGTAGAATTGAGTGGGAGTTTGAAATTGTCATGTGTAGACATGATATTTAGTGGGAGTAATCATCCTCCATGAATTTTATAACTTATTACTCATTGAGAATGACGAGCATATACTATCTTTAATAAAGAAAGCACTTAAGTTTTCAATTCTGGATGAATATGGACTAAGATGAATCCAACTAAAACATGGAAAGTTGGATTAGCATTAAGATCTGTACATCAAATCAACAAGATACGTAGGTTATTCATATTGATGAAGATGGAATTACCATGAGAGGGTCATGGTCACTCATTGAACCTAAGAACTGTTGACTACATGATTGAGATCACTAATGTTTCCGCCATTAGAATAATCATGCACATGTCCTAAATAAAGCATATGTTTAGAGCATGATGAGTCATTGGTAAGCCATATAAGAATCGTCATGAATTCTCGAGGAGAACTAATGAGCTATTCTAGAGTTTGGAAGAACACTCATTTGTGTGATAAGAAGTTACACAAAACTAGTATTTTCTAGAATGCAAGGATTTGTGAGAAGTCCTAGACTAATCATCTTGACAATTGTTGCAGGATCCTACAAAACATATACCTAGTGCATTGTGAATTGGTGGAACACTTGACTAGTGCAAGTTGTATCATTCACCATAATCCAAATTGTTGGTTATGTGATAACAACAAAAGAGTTTCTTACAAGATTAAAGAACCAAAGTCTAGTTTGAAGACTAGATATGTGCTTGGTAGAGTTCATGCTATGAGAGATGACATGAAAATAAGGGAAATTGCAATTCGAAAGTTTGAGCACGTGGACACATGGTGTGTTGAACTTTTATTGCATCAACAAGTGTTAACACACTTGTAAGACATATGGTAGTAATATGGTATTGACTACTCAAATGAATCTCTACATTTATCGTTTGAGTTATCATTAACTCATCTTGTACTTTGTTACATCTAAACGGGTTGTAGAGACAATATTGAACCCCCTTAAAGTGAACCCGGATTAACATTGTATTTGTCCATAGTCACTTGTATGAGGTGACGTCTTGAAGTGACTAGAGTGTGATGCGATTGATGGCAAGTTCAAGTGCCATAGAGTCATATGAGATGACTAGTCGATCACATAGGCAGACTGTTAGGAACACTTTGTCGGGCCTAATGACCGCTTATAGAGTTCTGGAAAATTTATATAGCCTGGTCGTGGCAAGAGCTACTATAGTATTCTAATGAGTCAATTCTTTTGACTAAAGACTGTTCGCCAAGGTGGCACAGTTTCAGAGTAACTTTGATTTATGATCCTACGACCTTCGTAAATGGGGCTAAAGGGCTTATTTTGGGTTATGATGAGCTGTGGCTAGTCGAAGGGAATAGTGCGATAGGAATTGTCCACCCCTTTGTCAGGGTTAAAACAATATCTCAGGGTAACTCGAGCAATAATGAAATAGAAATGTGTGGCCACGATCGGAAGGTATCTAAGGTAGATAATTTCGGTCAATCAGATATTCTCTAGATCGAGGAAACAACTCTCGATATGATCACTTACAAGTACGACCCGAAAGACACCTTGTATTGAGTGGGCGATAATAATAGGACAAGATAATTGGTGACCCACACTTGTCGAGGACAAGTGGGAGATTGTTGGAGTAAGTGTCCCTAAAAATAATGCGATCACAATTGTCGATCTTGATGATCACATGTTTAAATCTCATATTTAAGAATACATGAGGGAAAGTAATATTTTACAGTCAACTGGTCCACGCATATCGGTAATGATTGGCTGACTAGAGTTTGACATTACTGTCGTGCGACGGTGGTGATCAGTTGATACCCTGAGGTCATACCTATAGGGTAATACTCTTAATTGTTTATTTAATTAATTGTATGCCGATACGAGTTAATTAAATTGCTTAAAATTGTCGGATGATTTGGTGAGTAAAATTAACGTGTCTCATTGTAATTCGATTAAATTAGGTACGGTCTAAGTAATCGAATTGTTTTATTACTTAAATTAAATCATTGTTTACAAAACAATTGAAGCAGAATGAATAATTTATTATAAATACAAGTTGTTGTAATTTATAATTCGATAAACCATTTTGGTAAAAGTAATCAAGAATTACTAGTTTATTTTGTATGTGACATATTTTAATAATATGTTGATTTTTAATATGTTAAAAATGCATTATATTGTGACATGTCATGTAACATGTGACATATGACAAAATTGACAAATGAGAAAATAAAATGGACCTTCCATTTTATGTTGGGTGTACCGATAATGGGGAGGGTTTGGGTTTTAAATTGTGTTGATTATTTTAAATAGAAAACACAATGATCACTCTATTATATAGTCATGCAACCCTATAAGCTTTTGAGAAGAGCAACTTTTGCATGCATTGGCTCCCAAAAATCCCACCCCAACCGGTTTTCCTTCATGAAAGGCCAAGGGTTTTTCCTCTGTAATTATTCACTACTTACTACATAATTTTCTAGTGTTAGAAAATAACAACTACTCCCTACATTTTGTGAAATATTTTAGAGAAAGAAACACTCATAAAATCCTCTCCTCTTAACCGAAAAAGAAGAGAACAAAAATCAAATTTTTTGTGTCAAGTTTAAGTAATATTTTATTTAATACTAGATCATATTAATTATTATTATTAAGAGTGTTACTTTCGGTATAATTCCTTAGGAGAGATTCTCCACTTGAATCTTGTTTTTCCACCTTTGGAAAGCTCAAGAACTAGTAAGAAGGTGAACTTACTAGTGCTCATATTCCGAAATCATCAATGTAAGAATTGATTTTCTCCTTATACTTGTAATTGTTTTGCATGCATAAGATCCGATTTAATTTTATGACTATATTAAACTATCATAATATGAATATGTAAACATTTGAGATTAATGAATCCCAACATACAACACCTACAAGTCGACTTAGTCCTTCCCATTCAACTATATACATGATCTAATGAGACTCGGGTTGGTGTATAAGCTTACAAGTCTCATTGAAAAGATAGGTGATGGGTAAAAATGCAAGATTCATAGGATCACATTTCATCAAACATAACATGTGCATAAGTTGAAATTACAACAAGCAAGCAAATTCATTATGAAAATATATTAGATTAAGCATGAATCAATCCCCAGGTTGTCAATCATACTAGCAAGGCAAAACATGATGAATAATAAAATGTGATTAACGATAATTAAACAAGATTAAGAGAGAATTATACCCATGAAGATGATTCCAAATAATAAAGCAAAGAATAATGGAAGTACTTGATGATTGATGGAAGGTTGTCAATCCTCCAAATAAACCCAAATAATCTTCTAATTATCCAAAATAAATGAAGAACAATAGAGAAATTAAGGAAAGATTAATATTGAGAATTGTATTATAACTTGATTAAGAGTTGATTACAAGATTACTACTTGCTTAAAGGATGATTAAGAGAGCATAAAGAGATCATGCTAATCTAGGTAGTATAAAGGGGTATTTATACTAAAGATTAGGTACAAAGATTAGGGTTACTAAGGGCTTAAATGACTATTAAGACCTTAAGAAAAGTTGAGGAAATGCTCCTCTCAAGGAAATGAGCATATCCCCTTTGCTGGTCCCGTGTCAATCTGCTCGTCCCGTGCGTCTTGAGCTGTGGCACGGTTGGTACCGCCTTGTGATCCGCTCGGATCACTGGTGAGAAGCTCGGATTAGGGTGCTGTGGGACGCTCGTCCTGGGCACAAGATGCTCGGATCTTGCTCAGAGACAGTATGCTTTTGTTCTTTTGCTCCTCAACAATCCGCAAGGATCATGTCGGGGATGCAAGGATCCTTTCGTCATTGCCCATTTCACTTTATTATCTACTTAGGCCTTCTAGTATCATCTTCTCTTTGATGCTTGGTCATTAGATGCGATCAATTTAGCTCCATTCCGCCTCATAGATGCAAGGTTCGCACTCCTTTCCTACCAAAGGGGAAAAAACCTCAAAGAATATGCAAAATGGGAAACTAAAGATAGTAAATGACTCAATTATGTACTATAAAGCATAGGAACGAGGTTAATTCAGGGACTAAATGTGATCAAATATGAGTCACATCAAACATCCCCAAACCGAACCTTTGCTCGTCCTGAATAAAGAGGTGACTAAAACTAGGACCTTTATTTAAACTAACCTACTAATATAGCCGATATGAGACAATTAGCGGGTCTCACTCTGCCCCTTCAACTCACAACAAGACAACCATGAGGTAGGATGACTTCTTGCAAGGCACGGTGGGGCTTGCCAAAATGGCGACACATCCAAGCATTAAAGCACACAAAACAAGTAATGGATGCATCTACAAAAATGAATAGCCACTTTACTCATCTAAGTGCCGGAGATTATCTATAAGGGAAGCAATCAAAGGGTACACACTGAAGGAAAAGTAGATCTATATACTCAACATATTCATATATGTTTTATGTTAATTTAATCATAAAATTAATTGGTGATCTTATGCATGCAAACTATAAATAATTTAAAGAAGAAATCTCTATCTTACATTGGTATTTCGGTTTATTTGGGCACAAGAGAGATCTCCTTCTCTCTTGTCCTTGTGCTTTCCTCAATGCATGAACTAGGATCCACGTATAGGATCCCTCCCAAAGTATAATACCCAAAGCAAACTCTTAATTAAATTAATATTATGTATACTAGAACAATATTAATTTAGCATAAAAATTGACCCAAACTATTTGGTTTTGGTCTCCTAAAACCGGTTAGGAGAAGGAGAAGAAGGAAGAAAAATATTTTTATCTCTCTAAAATATTTTTGATAGATGATGAATGACTGAATACACTACTATGTTATCATGTGTATATCATAAATTATAAGGGAAAACCCTTGGTTTTGCTCTTGTGAAAAACCGGGTAAGGGAAGAGAGGGGAGCCAATGCATGCTTGAGTTTGTCTTCACAATGACAACTAGGTTTTGCATGGCTAGGTTAGTAGGTAATGATCATGTTTACCACTAACATAATCAACCCAATATAATCCTAAGACTCCTCTTCATTTCGGCACATATATAAAATGGAATCCATTTTAGTTTTGTCAATTTGTCAATGTCACATGTCACATAAAATTGTTATGTATTTATAACATATTAAAAATCAACGTATTAATAAAAATACGTCATATACAAAAATCGACCTAGTAATTCATAATTACTTGTACCAAAATATTTTACCAATTATAAATCACAACAATTTGTATTTATAATAATTCATTTAATTTAAATTGTTTCCTTAAACAATAATTTCATCTGAGTAATGAAACAATTCGATTACTTAGACCGTATCACATTTAATCAAATTTCAATGAGACACGTAAATATTACTTCCAAAATCGTCCGTCAATTTTAAATAATTTAATTGACTCGTAACATTATACGATCAATTAATTGATCCATTAAGAGTGTTGCCCTTTAGGTATGACCTAGGGGATCAACTGATCACCACCGTCGCACGACAGTAATGTCAAACTCTAGTCAGCCAATCATTACCGATATGTGTGGACCAGTTAACAGTAAAATATTACTTATTGTATTCTTTATAATGAGAATTAAACATGTGATCATTATGATCAACAGTTGTGATCGCATTATTGTCGGAGGACCAATATTCCAACAATCTCCCACTTGTCCTCGACAAGTGTGCGTCATCAATTCTCTTGTCCTATTACTATCTCCCACTCAATGCAAGGTGTCTTTCAGGTCGTACTTGCAAGTGATCATATCGAGAGTGGTTTCCTCGATCTGGAGAATAACTGATTGACTGGATTTATCCACCATGGATACATTCCGAGCGTGGCCACGCATTTCCAGTTCATTACTCCTCGAGTGGCCCTGAGATATTCTTATAACCCTGACTAGGGGTGGACAATTCCTATCGCACTCATTCCCTTCAACTAGCCACATCCATCATAACCCAAAATATGCCCATTTGACCCCATTTACGAAGGTCGTAGTAACACAAATCAAAGTTAATCTGAAACTGTGCCATCTTAGGCGAATAGTCTTTAGTCAAAAGAATCGACTCATTTGAATACTATAGCAGCTCTCGCCATGACCAGGCTATATAAATTTGCCAGAACTCTATAAGCGGTCATAAGGCCCGACAAAATGTTCCTAACAGTCCGCCTATGTGATCGACTAGTCCTTCTCATATGACTTTATGGCACTTGAACTTGCCATCAATCGCATCACACTCTAGTCACTTCGTGACGTCACCTTATGTAAGTAACTATGGGCAAATACAATGCTAATCCGTGTTCACTTAAACGGGGTTCAATTGTCTCTACAACCCGTTGGATGTAACAAAGTATAAGGTGAGTTAATAAAAACTCAAACGACAAATGTCGACATCACACTTGGGTAGTCAATACCATATTACAACCTTGTGATGCATATCGTAAGTGTGTAAACACTTGTTGATTGCAATAGAAGTTTAACATGTTACGTGTCCATGTGTTCAAACTTCTTAATCCTATTATCATTTACATTCATGTTATCACTCATAACATGAACCTTACCAAGTACTCATCAAGGTTCCCGACCTTGGTTTCGGTTCTTTATCTTGAAAGAACTTCCTTATCGATTATCACATAACGAACGAATTTGTGGTGAATGGTATAACTTGTACTGATCAAGTACTCCATCCACACACAATGCACTAGGTATATGTTTTGTAGAGTCTTGCAACAATTTGTCAAGATGATTAGCCTAGCACTTCTCACAAGTCCTTGCATATTAGGAAAGATTAGTTTTGAGCAACTTCTTATTCAACTAAGTATCTTTCCAAACTTCCTATTTCTCCTTTTGGCTTGAAAAGTTTAGGATTTTCATAAATCTTTACGTGTGTTCGGATTTTCTATAATATGTGCAACCTCTTGACACATAACAGAGTATTCTGTCAAACACAGAAATCGCTCATTGAATTCTTCTCGAGAATTCATGATGTTTCTACTATGGCTTACCTATGATTCATCATGCTCTTATGCATATGATTCATAATTGGACATGTGCATGATTATTCTAATGGCGGGAACATTAGTAACTTTTAATCATGTTATCAACTATATTTAGGTTCAAGGAATGACCATGACTGCTAATGGCAATTCCATTTTCATTTAAATAAATAACCTACGTATCTCGTTGATTCGATGTGTATCTTAGAATACTTATCCAACATCTCATGATGTAGTTGGATTCATCATGGTCCATTTTCATCCAGAATTGAAAACTCAAATCTTCCTTTGTGAAGGAAGGTATTAGCTCGTCATTCTTCAATGAGTGATGAGTTATAAACTTTTACAAGATGATTGCTCCCACTAAATTCCATGTCTTCACATGATAATTTCAAACTCCCACTCAATTCCACATGTTTCGAAATTTACTTCTTAATTGAAATATTTCAAGAATTGAAATATAAATTGCATTGCCAAGTTATTAAGATAAAATCATATATGTTCCCATCATATCCATTCAAAATACTAATTTTGAAGTGGTCTCATCTTAACCTTATTAAAAAAGATTTTAATCTCTAACTCACACATGTCATAATGATGTGTAGCAATGTCATTATTCAAATATAAATAATATCTAGAACACGTCCTTCGAAATACTCTTTCGGAAGGAGGTTTAACCATTCCATTTTCATAATGAGGTTAAGTAATGATATCTGCGTGGTTAAAACTTGGCTATTGAAGATATCGGTATATCAATCCTTGAACCTCTAGTCATAAATCTTGTTTATTTTCTAGGATGTTACTTTGATTCATTTAGGCTCTTAAGTAAATATCAATATTGAAACTATTGGTCAAAATTTATCATAAACTAGTCAAAACTCTTGTTAAGACTTTACATTAGTCATTTTTCTTCCAAAACTTTCTTTTGGTCTCCTCGTGTAGTTATCTTGAGAAAATATTCCTTTGATTACTTCACTTGGTCTCTTTAGTCATATAGAACTATTTGAGACCATATTCATATTCATTCTCCTTGCGTAGATCTCATATACACAAGTACACATATTTATCTTAGTGTGTGTTGTGTCCTCATTTTTCTCCCACTCTATCTTTACAATAAATACACTAGAGATTCAAAGATAACATATGAGACACAAATAATGATTTTGAAGTATAAGGAGAACTATCTCATAGGTTGACTAATAGTTTTAGATTTTGAAGTGTACTTGGTGATTGACATTCCTTTAAGAGAGTTCATAGACTCAATATCACTTTATAAATGATCATACACAAGCCTTAAGCATGTGGACGTATAATGAATCCCATCATTATAGTTGTCTATTAGATCACTTTAAATGAATAATCATATGTTTCTAAGAGCAAGCATGTAAATACGAATTTTAGAACAAGGATAAAATGATAAAACGGGTGACTTGGGTTGCAAACCAAGCCACGATTATCCAAAATACAACCAATTATCCAAAATACCTTTCCATGTCGAACACGGAAACTTAAAGGTTCTAAAATCGAAAACATAATTAAAATAAGACAATAAAAAGAGAAGCTCCATGAAAGCTATTCCTAGCTTTTTGATGGTTTCTCAAGCTTGCTTTTCTTTTCCTTTGTCTTTGCTTGGTGGAGGCCCTATTTACAATAAAAAGAGAGATACATTATCACAACTTTGTGTCACAATACCATTGCTGAAATAGAAACATAAAAGAAAGGATAGTCATTTACCTACTGGAGTAATCTTTCCAGCCTTAATATCACCAAGGTATTTGGAACAATTTCTTTTCCAATGTCCAACACCATTACAATAATGGCATTTATCAAGAGGACCCTTCTTGATTTTTGAAGTGCTAACTTCATAAGTCTTAGCTTTGGTGAAAGTGGGAGCTTGTTTCTTACCCTTCCTCCCATTCTTCTTGAACTTCCCCTTGCTTTTGGTGCTAATGTTAAGCACATCCTTGGGTGGGTTCACATTTAACCCCATATCCCTTTCGGCTTGCACAAGTAACTTGTGCAATTCTTCAAGAGACATATCCTTGTCTTGCATGTTAAAATTCACCCGGAATTGAACATACGCTTTGACTTTGGATAAGGAGTGTAGAATCCTATCAACAATGAGTTCTTTGGGGATTTCAACCTTTTGAATTTTCAAGGTCTCGACTAGCTCCATAAGTTTGAGCACATGAGGGCTAACCTTTTGGCCCTCTTTGAAGTCGAGATCAAAGAATGCCGCGGCCGCCTCATATTGGACGATCCGCGGAGTTTGTGAAAACATTGTCACAAGCTTGGAGTAAATCTCATTAGCGGTGCCCATTTTAAAGGCTCTCCTTTGGAGATCCGCCTCCATCGCAAAGATCAACACATTTTTCATTGCGGCGGACTCCTTATGGTAAGCCTCATATTCTTCCCTAGTGGCGGCGGTCGACCAAGTAGTAGGTTCGGGTAGAGAGGCCCCGGTTAGGTAACGAAGCTTGTCGTCACCTTGGGCGGCTAATTTGAGTTGGGCATCCCAATCGGAGAAATTTGACCCATTCTTTTTAAGTTCACATCGATCCATAAAGGATCGGAGCCATGATAAATTTGCGAGTGGCGTGGCGTTTGGGTTTGGTGTAGCCATTTGTTATGAGAAAAAGAAGTGGTGTACAAAACAAAATAGAAGGAGTAAAACAAATGTCGTTTTAATAATAATACTCGTGAAAACTAATTTAAACAAGTTTTATTGCATTTATCTAGTTACCTCTACCCAACTTAGATAAATGATTCCAAGACCCAAATTCATATTGACTTAGGCACGGTAGGGCCGATTCATCCTTTATCAATATAACTCGGTGGATTAACGTTTAATCGATTCTAGTTATAGAACTCGTGGTCGATAAAATTACTCTAATAATTATCTATAGCCCGGAACACATGCGACTACGGTCACGAATACTTCCGTTGAGCTCAATCCAAATTTCGAATAAATGTGTCCATGATCCAAATCCATATCAACTTGGGCACGGTATGGGCGATGAAACCCTCATTAACATGAACTCGGTGGATAAACATTCATCACCCACTTCCCCTACGTAACAAGGTTTGTACCCCGGTAGGGCCGAGTGCAATCCCTCGCGAAATAGGTTTTCATGGTTTCTACTACTTGGTAAGGCTAAGTCTTAATTAATTATTTTAGCGAGAGGTCATGTCAATATATTATCTATCACATTTTAAGTGAACTACAGCGGTAAACTATGATAATTGTAATTGACACGGTCGATAAACTCGATAGAAGATAATGCATGTTTTAGTTATGGCGATTTAGCGATGCATGCGACATAAAATAAAATGTAAAGCATAAAAATAAATCCTAGTATGGCCTTCCTAAAATAGAAAAAAACGATTTAACTATTACATATTCGGAAACCAACTCCATTGGTCCCTTGAACTTCGGTTGTGGCACGCATCTCGAGGTAACACCGTCTTTATGTATCGCCATCTTGAAGAAATCCGACTTTGGGAACTCCGAAATAAATAATATTACATAACAAATTACATAATTTCCTATTATACATTTGTAACTAAAATAAAATAAATCTATTAAATTACAAAACGGTGATACGAGATCACAATAAATTACAACCGAATCGATATTCCCATACATTTCGGGAATACCAATTAAAAACTAACGCCATACTAAGTAAAATTACATAATTCAAAAATTACATAAAATAAAATTATGACAATCATAAATAAAATGAAGCATTATAATATGTATGAACATGCCCAATTTTATGCTAAATCGCCTTTAAGTAGCCAATATCGTATATTACACGGTTTTTACGGATTTGCGTGATTCAACGTTTTATAATCACAAAAATTACATAAATTCATATTTATGCATAAGTTAATTACCCTAACCTCTTAGGACTCAAAATTTAGTCTTCACTAATTATTTGAGTATAATTAACTCATATTTCTAAAATTTGTTCATCAATGGACTTAAAATTACAATAAAATGCTATAAACTTCAAGTAAATCACAAAAATTCAAATAAATTTGAAATTTGAAATTTAAACTCATGAACATTATGGAAAAATACCATGACACTCATAATGTTCAAAAACTTAGGTTAAAAATTTCGAAATTTATCCGGAAAAACAATGTTGCGGTTTATCGGTTTTAACAAAAATAATCATAAAAACATAAGAAGTTTTTCCTTAGTCATGGAGTATGTTTTATTAATATTTCACTAATTAAGTCACTATTTATGCTATTTTTCATCAAAAAATCATAAATCATGCATAAATACTTCAATATAGCCTATTATTTTACAAACATCTTATAAAATTGCATGTGACAACATACTAAATTTATATGACCAGATTCGAAAGTTATCTCATATTAACCTACTTTTCATCTAAATCCGATTTTAATAATGAAAAATCCATTTTTCGAGTATAAGAAGTCCAAAAAATATGAAATTTACAGGTCATCTCAAAATAATATATGTGACAACATATCCAAAAATCACTGTAGAATTCGATGTTTATCTAATTTTAGTCCGAAAATGACATTTTATTCATAAAATCATATTTTAATGCCATTATTATATAATATGAACAATAAAAATCCATAAATTATCCAAAATATCCTAAAAACATTTAGGACCGGAAACTTTAACATGCATAATGATTTTCGTGATATATCATAATAACACAAATTAAACAAGTTTTATATGTTAATCGTATAACTCGGAAAAACTTTTAACCGATTTGCATGCAAACAACCATGGCTCTTGATACCGATTGAAGGAAAAGTATATCTATATACTCAACATATTCATATATGTTTTATGTTAATTTGATCATAAAATTAATTGGTGATCTTATGCATGCAAACTATAAACAATTTAAAGAAGAAATCTCTATCTTACATTGGTATTTCGGTTTATTTGGGCACAAGAGAGATCTCCTTCTCTCTTGTTCTTGTGCTTTCCTCAATGGATGAACTAGGATCCAAGTATAGGATCCCTCCCAAAGTATAATACCCAAAGCAAACTCTTAATTAAATTAATATTATGTATAGTAGAACATATTAATTTAGCATAAAAATTGACCCAAACTATTTGGTTTTGGTCTCCTAAAACCGGTTAGGAGAAGGAGAAGAAGGAAGAAAAATATTTTATCTCTCTAAAATATTTTTGATAGATGATGAATGACTGAATACACTACTATGTTATCATGTGTATATCATAAATTATAAGGGAAAACCCTTGGTTTTGCTCTTGTGAAAAACCGGGTAAGGGAAGAGAGGGGAGCCAATGCATGCTTGAGTTTGTCTTCACAATGACAACTAGGTTTTGCATGGCTAGGTTAGTAGGTAATGATCATGTTTACCACTAACATAATCAACCCAATATAATCCTAAGACTCCTCTTCATTTCGGCACATATATAAAATGGAATCCATTTTAGTTTTGTCAATTTGTCAATGTCACATGTCACATAAAATTGTTATGTATTTATAACATATTAAAAATCAACGTATTAATAAAAATACGTCATATACAAAAATCGACCTAGTAATTCATAATTACTTGTACCAAAATATTTTACCAATTATAAATCACAACAATTTGTATTTCTAATAATTCATTTAATTTAAATTGTTTCCTTAAACAATAATTTCATCTGAGTAATGAAACAATTCGATTACTTAGACCGTATCACATTTAATCAAATTTCAATGAGACACGTAAATATTACTTCCAAAATCGTCCGTCAATTTTAAATAATTTAATTGACTCGTAACATTATACGATCAATTAATTGATCCATTAAGAGTGTTGCCCTTTAGGTATGACCTAGGGGATCAACTGATCACCACCGTCGCACGACAATAATGTCAAACTCTAGTCACCAATCATTACCGATATGTGTGGACCAGTTAAAAAGTAAAATATTACTTATTGTATTCTTTATAATGAGAATTAAACATGTGATCATTATGATCAACAGTTGTGATCGCATTATTGTCGGAGGACCAATATTCCAACAATCTCCCACTTGTCCTCGACAAGTGTGCGTCATCAATTCTCTTGTCCTATTACTATCTCCCACTCAATGCAAGGTGTCTTTCAGGTCGTACTTGCAAGTGATCATATCGAGAGTGGTTTCCTCGATCTGGAGAATAACTGATTGACTGGATTTATCCACCATGGATACATTCCGAGCGTGGCCACGCATTTCCAGTTCATTACTCCTCGAGTGGCCCTGAGATATTCTTATAACCCTGACTAGGGGTGGACAATTCCTATCGCACTCATTCCCTTCAACTAGCCACATCCATCATAACCCAAAATATGCCCATTTGACCCCATTTACGAAGGTCGTAGTAACACAAATCAAAGTTAATCTGAAACTGTGCCATCTTAGGCGAATAGTCTTTAGTCAAAAGAATCGACTCATTTGAATACTATAGCAGCTCTCGCCATGACCAGGCTATATAAATTTGCCAGAACTCTATAAGCGGTCATAAGGCCCGACAAAATGTTCCTAACAGTCCGCCTATGTGATCGACTAGTCCTTCTCATATGACTTTATGGCACTTGAACTTGCCATCAATCGCATCACACTCTAGTCACTTCGTGACGTCACCTTATGTAAGTAACTATGGGCAAATACAATGCTAATCCGTGTTCACTTAAACGGGGTTCAATTGTCTCTACAACCCGTTGGATGTAACAAAGTATAAGGTGAGTTAATAAAAACTCAAACGACAAATGTCGACATCACACTTGGGTAGTCAATACCATATTACAACCTTGTGATGCATATCGTAAGTGTGTAAACACTTGTTGATTGCAATAGAAGTTTAACATGTTACGTGTCCATGTGTTCAAACTTCTTAATCCTATTATCATTTACATTCATGTTATCACTCATAACATGAACCTTACCAAGTACACATCAAGGTTCCCGACCTTGGTTTCGGTTCTTTATCTTGAAAGAACTTCCTTATCGATTATCACATAACGAACGAATTTGTGGTGAATGGTATAACTTGTACTGATCAAGTACTCCATCCACACACAATGCACTAGGTATATGTTTTGTAGAGTCTTGCAACAATTTGTCAAGATGATTAGCCTAACACTTCTCACAAGTCCTTGCATATTAGGAAAGATTAGTTTTGAGCAACTTCTTATTCAACTAAGTATCTTTCCAAACTTCCTATTTCTCCTTTTGGCTTGAAAAGTTTAGGATTTTCATAAATCTTTACGTGTGTTCGGATTTTCTATAATATGTGCAACCTCTTGACACATAACAGAGTATTCTGTCAAACACAGAAATCGCTCATTGAATTCTTCTCGAGAATTCATGATGTTTCTACTATGGCTTACCTATGATTCATCATGCTCTTATGCATATGATTCATAATTGGACATGTGCATGATTATTCTAATGGCGGGAACATTAGTAACTTTTAATCATGTTATCAACTATATTTAGGTTCAAGGAATGACCATGACTGCTAATGGCAATTCCATTTTCATTTAAATAAATAACCTACGTATCTCGTTGATTCGATGTGTATCTTAGAATACTTATCCAACATCTCATGATGTAGTTGGATTCATCATGGTCCATTTTCATCCAGAATTGAAAACTCAAATCTTCCTTTGTGAAGGAAGGTATTAGCTCGTCATTCTTCAATGAGTGATGAGTTATAAACTTTTACAAGATGATTGCTCCCACTAAATTCCATGTCTTCACATGATAATTTCAAACTCCCACTCAATTCCACATGTTTCGAAATTTACTTCTTAATTGAAACATTTCAAGAATTGAAATATAAATTGCATTGCCAAGTTATTAAGATAAAATCATATATGTTCCCATCATATCCATTCAAAATACTAATTTTGAAGTGGTCTCATCTTAACCTTATTAAAAAGATTTTAATCTCTAACTCACACATGTCATAATGATGTGTAGCAATGTCATTATTCAAATATAAATAATATCTAGAACACGTCCTTCGAAATACTCTTTCGGAAGGAGGTTTAACCATTCCATTTTCATAATGAGGTTAAGTAATGATATCTGCGTGGTTAAAACTTGGCTATTGAAGATATCGGTATATCAATCCTTGAACCTCTAGTCATAAATCTTGTTTATTTTCTAGGATGTTACTTTGATTCATTTAGGCTCTTAAGTAAATATCAATATTGAAACTATTGGTCAAAATTTATCATAAACTAGTCAAAACTCTTGTTAAGACTTTACATTAGTCATTTTTCTTCCAAAACTTTCTTTTGGTCTCCTCGTGTAGTTATCTTGAGAAAATATTCCTTTGATTACTTCACTTGGTCTCTTTAGTCATATAGAACTATTTGAGACCATATTCATATTCATTCTCCTTGCGTAGATCTCATATACACAAGTACACATATTTATCTTAGTGTGTGTTGTGTCCTCATTTTTCTCCCACTCTATCTTTACAATAAATACACTAGAGATTCAAAGATAACATATGAGACACAAATAATGATTTTGAAGTATAAGGAGAACTATCTCATAGGTTGACTAATAGTTTTAGATTTTGAAGTGTACTTGGTGATTGACATTCCTTTAAGAGAGTTCATAGACTCAATATCACTTTATAAATGATCATACACAAGCCTTAAGCATGTGGACGTATAATGAATCCCATCATTATAGTTGTCTATTAGATCACTTTAAATGAATAATCATATGTTTCTAAGAGCAAGCATGTAAATACGAATTTTAGAACAAGGATAAAATGATAAAACGGGTGACTTGGGTTGCAAACCAAGCCACGATTATCCAAAATACAACCAATTATCCAAAATACCTTTCCATGTCGAACACGGAAACTTAAAGGTTCTAAAATCGAAAACATAATTAAAATAAGACAATAAAAAGAGAAGCTCCATGAAAGCTATTCCTAGCTTTTTGATGGTTTCTCAAGCTTGCTTTTCTTTTCCTTTGTCTTTGCTTGGTGGAGGCCCTATTTACAATAAAAAGAGAGATACATTATCACAACTTTGTGTCACAATACCATTCTTTGAAATAGAAACATAAAAGAAAGGATAGTCATTTACCTCTGGAGTAATCTTTCCAGCCTTAATATCACCAAGGTATTTGGAACAATTTCTTTTCCAATGTCCAACACCATTACAATAATGGCATTTATCAAGAGGACCCTTCTTGATTTTGAAAGTGCTAACTTCATAAGTCTTAGCTTTGGTGAAAGTGGGAGCTTGTTTCTTACCCTTCCTCCCATTCTTCTTGAACTTCCCCTTGCTTTTGGTGCTAATGTTAAGCACATCCTTGGGTGGGTTCACATTTAACCCCATATCCCTTTCGGCTTGCACAAGTAACTTGTGCAATTCTTCAAGAGACATATCCTTGTCTTGCATGTTAAAATTCACCCGGAATTGAACATACGCTTTGACTTTGGATAAGGAGTGTAGAATCCTATCAACAATGAGTTCTTTGGGGATTTCAACCTTTTGAATTTTCAAGGTCTCGACTAGCTCCATAAGTTTGAGCACATGAGGGCTAACCTTTTGGCCCTCTTTGAAGTCGAGATCAAAGAATGCCGCGCCGCCTCATATTGGACGATCCGCGGAGTTTGTGAAAACATTGTCACAAGCTTGGAGTAAATCTCATTAGCGGTGCCCATTTTAAAGGCTCTCCTTTGGAGATCCGCCTCCATCGCAAAGATCAACACATTTTTCATTGCGGCGGACTCCTTATGGTAAGCCTCATATGCTTCCCTAGTGGCGGCGGTCGACCAAGTAGTAGGTTCGGGTAGAGAGGCCCCGGTTAGGTAACGAAGCTTGTCGTCACCTTGGGCGGCTAATTTGAGTTGGGCATCCCAATCGGAGAAATTTGACCCATTCTTTTTAAGTTCACATCGATCCATAAAGGATCGGAGCCATGATAAATTTGCGAGTGGCGTGGCGTTTGGGTTTGGTGTAGCCATTTGTTATGAGAAAAAGAAGTGGTGTACAAAACAAAATAGAAGGAGTAAAACAAATGTCGTTTTAATAATAATACTCGTGAAAACTAATTTAAACAAGTTTTATTGCATTTATCTAGTTACCTCTACCCAACTTAGATAAATGATTCCAAGACCCAAATTCATATTGACTTAGGCACGGTAGGGCCGATTCATCCTTTATCAATATAACTCGGTGGATTAACGTTTAATCGATTCTAGTTATAGAACTCGTGGTCGATAAAATTACTCTAATAATTATCTATAGCCCGGAACACATGCGACTACGGTCACGAATACTTCCGTTGAGCTCAATCCAAATTTCGAATAAATGTGTCCATGATCCAAATCCATATCAACTTGGGCACGGTATGGGCGATGAAACCCTCATTAACATGAACTCGGTGGATAAACATTCATCACCCACTTCCCCTACGTAACAAGGTTTGTACCCCGGGGTGGCCGAGTGCAATCCCTCGCGAAATAGGTTTTCATGGTTTCTACTACTTGGTAAGGCTAAGTCTTAATTAATTATTTTAGCGAGAGGTCATGTCAATATATTATCTATCACATTTTAAGTGAACTACAGCGGTAAACTATGATAATTGTAATTGACACGGTCGATAAACTCGATAGAAGATAATGCATGTTTTAGTTATGGCGATTTAGCGATGCATGCGACATAAAATAAAATGCAAAGCATAAAAATAAATCCTAGTATGGCCTTCCTAAAATAGAAAAAAACGATTTAACTATTACATATTCGGAAACCAACTCCATTGGTCCCTTGAACTTCGGTTGTGGCACGCATCTCGAGGTAACACCGTCTTTATGTATCGCCATCTTGAAGAAATCCGACTTTGGGAACTCCGAAATAAATAATATTACATAACAAATTACATAATTTCCTATTATACATTTGTAACTAAAATAAAATAAATCTATTAAATTACAAAACGGTGATACGAGATCACAATAAATTACAACCGAATCGATATTCCCATACATTTCGGGAATACCAATTAAAAACTAACGCCATACTAAGTAAAATTACATAATTCAAAAATTACATAAAATAAAATTATGACAATCATAAATAAAATGAAGCATTATAATATGTATGAACATGCCCAATTTTATGCTAAATCGCCTTTAAGTAGCAAATATCGTATATTACACGGTTTTTACGGATTTGCGTGATTCAACGTTTTATAATCACAAAAATTACATAAATTCATATTTATGCATAAGTTAATTACCCTAACCTCTTAGGACTCAAAATTTAGTCTTCACTAATTATTTGAGTATAATTAACTCATATTTCTAAAATTTGTTCATCAATGGACTTAAAATTACAATAAAATGCTATAAACTTCAAGTAAATCACAAAAATTCAAATAAATTTGAAATTTGAAATTTAAACTCATGAACATTATGGAAAAATACCATGACACTCATAATGTTCAAAAACTTAGGTTAAAAATTTAAAATTTATCCGGAAAAACAATGTTGCGGTTTATCGGTTTTAACAAAAATAATCATAAAAACATAAGAAGTTTTTCCTTAGTCATGGAGTATGTTTTATTAATATTTCACTAATTAAGTCACTATTTATGCTATTTTTCATCAAAAAATCATAAATCATGCATAAATACTTCAATATAGCCTATTATTTTACAAACATCTTATAAAATTGCATGTGACAACATACTAAATTTATATGACCAGATTCGAAAGTTATCTCATATTAACCTACTTTTCATCTAAATCCGATTTTAATAATGAAAAATCCATTTTTCGAGTATAAGAAGTCCAAAAATATGAAATTTACAGGTCATCTCAAAATAATATATGTGACAACATATCCAAAAATCACTGTAGAATTCGATGTTTATCTAATTTTAGTCCGAAAATGACATTTTATTCATAAAATCATATTTTAATGCCATTATTATATAATATGAACAATAAAAATCCATAAATTATCCAAAATATCCTAAAAACATTTAGGACCGGAAACTTTAACATGCATAATGATTTTCGTGATATATCATAATAACACAAATTAAACAAGTTTTATATGTTAATCGTATAACTCGGAAAAACTTTTAACCGATTTGCATGCAAACAACCATGGCTCTTGATACCGATTGAAGGAAAAGTATATCTATATACTCAACATATTCATATATGTTTTATGTTAATTTGATCATAAAATTAATTGGTGATCTTATGCATGCAAACTATAAACAATTTAAAGAAGAAATCTCTATCTTACATTGGTATTTCGGTTTATTTGGGCACAAGAGAGATCTCCTTCTCTCTTGTTCTTGTGCTTTCCTCAATGGATGAACTAGGATCCAAGTATAGGATCCCTCCCAAAGTATAATACCCAAAGCAAACTCTTAATTAAATTAATATTATGTATAGTAGAACATATTAATTTAGCATAAAAATTGACCCAAACTATTTGGTTTTGGTCTCCTAAAACCGGTTAGGAGAAGGAGAAGAAGGAAGAAAAATATTTTATCTCTCTAAAATATTTTTGATAGATGATGAATGACTGAATACACTACTATGTTATCATGTGTATATCATAAATTATAAGGGAAAACCCTTGGTTTTGCTCTTGTGAAAAACCGGGTAAGGGAAGAGAGGGGAGCCAATGCATGCTTGAGTTTGTCTTCACAATGACAACTAGGTTTTGCATGGCTAGGTTAGTAGGTAATGATCATGTTAACCACTAACATAATCAACACAATATAATCCTAAGACTCCTCTTCATTTCGGCACATATATAAAATGGAATCCATTTTAGTTTTGTCAATTTGTCAATGTCACATGTCACATAAAATTGTTATGTATTTATAACATATTAAAAATCAACGTATTAATAAAAATACGTCATATACAAAAATCGACCTAGTAATTCATAATTACTTGTACCAAAATATTTTACCAATTATAAATCACAACAATTTGTATTTATAATAATTCATTCAATTTAAATTGTTTCCTTAAACAATAATTTCATCTGAGTAATGAAACAATTCGATTACTTAGACCGTATCTCATTTAATCAAATTTCAATGAGACACGTAAATATTACTTCCAAAATCGTCCGTCAATTTTAAATAATTTAATTGACTCGTAACGTTATACGATCAATTAATTGATCCATTAAGAGTGTTGCCCTTTAGGTATGACCTAGGGGATCAACTGATCACCACCGTCGCACGACAGTAATGTCAAACTCTAGTCAGCCAATCATTACCGATATGTGTGGACCAGTTGACAGTAAAATATTACTTCCCAATTGTATTCTTTGTAATGAGACTTAAACATGTGATCATCATGATCAACAATTGTGATCACATTATTGTCGGAGGACACATATTCCAACACACACTCCATCATAGATATGATTTCTTCAAACTACTAAGCCTAGAAGGATACCAATAAATCACCTCCAAGTTGTGTCAAGCTAGGGTACATTTGTCCTCAATTGTTAAATGCTTTCGTCAAGATTAGACTCCCTATGGCATTAGACACACTGGAGGATCGCGGAATTCCCCTTATTGCCTAGACAAGAAGAAGGGTCGTCCCCTCTCTATAATACCCCGTAGTTTGATAATAATTGATGAGAATAACTTATGTAATTTAATAATTTATTAATGGCATTTCTAATAATAAATACAAATAAGAGATTAATTAAATATTAAAATAAGTATCCAAGTCGGGAATTGGGTTTAGCTAGTAATTGAGCTTTGGGTCGTGTGCCATAGTTATATGGACCGAAATTTATTAATCTAGTATGAGCATGTTCGGGAATTGTTTTGGGATTTAATATAAATAATAATAAGGAAATAATAAAATATAAATAAAGGTAAAAGGTAATAATAGTTATATCAATAATAATATCAATAATAATAATGTAATAATAATAATAGAATTAGTAAAGTTGTAAGTGGAAGTCCTCCCTATTGTAAGACTGATATATGTAGTAATAATAATAATATAATGGTAATAATAATAATGGCAATTCCTATAGTAAATAGAATTAGGTAATTATAATAGTTTTCTAATTAACCTCACATGCTATCTAATTCGAGACTATAAATGCACAATAATCTGAAAAATAATTCATAAAATTAGAAGGACGAAATCTAAAGAAAAGAAGAAAGGAATTAAGGAAGAGAAAAGCAAAGCAAAAGGATTAACCTTTATTATCGCCTCAAGGTGACGGAATTGGTTGAACGGATTTATTGAAGAATAATAATTCTAGTTGATTGCTTTTATTGGATTGCTGATCAGGTAGGATAACTACTCAACTCCTCTTGTCTTTGTTGGTTTGTGAAATTTATAAATGTATTGTGAAATTGGATAGATTAATGGACGTGGATTATATATCGTTGGATTGTTTATTATTTGATTATTTATATTGGAATTTCGTTTGCATTGGATACCTTATCTCGTGTCTTAGATTATTTTTATAACTGGCATGGTGTATAATTGAATACCTCAACTTCGGTTGGGATGGTGAATACCTCAACTTCGGTTAGGATGATGGACACCTTAACTTCGGTTGGGATGGTGACACTACTACAAATCCAGGCAACTACAACGCCCCTTTAACAACGCTTATTCACGAAAATCACCATAAGACGTTGTAGAACGGATTGTGTGAATTTTACTAAAATTAATTACAACGATTATGGTTCCATAACCGTTGTTATATGTTTTAACAACGGGTCAAACATGCACAGCCGTTGTTAATAATTTGGCGCAAAATTGGCGCAAAGTTAGTGAAAAGTAATTACAATGGTTATTTATAAACCCGTTGTTAATACTTTTTAACAACGGTTTACTATAGACCTGTTGTTAATATATTCTGTAATGACAACGGGTTTTTGTTTAACAACCGCCGTCAATACTTTCTGTTTTAGCAGGATTTTCCTGAATGGATCCGGCTCTGATTATTGAATAATAAGGGTATCTAGTTCAACAAATTTAGAATAAAAGTATGAATAAATAATAGGAAAGAATTATAGATAAATAATGTTGTTTGTATTTCTCTGATAGGCCGATCACAATTTCTTGTATACAATTAAATATATAGGAAAATAAGAGGTAAGTTATAGATGATTTTCTAAATGACTATCAGATGATCTTTATAATTGTTCAACCATGCTATTTATAGCCTTCAAATATTAACGTTGAATGCATGCTTAACGTTTCCATGATCGTTGGAGTGGTTAGCTGGAAAATAGGGCACATTTCCTATTAATCCGGTTGACTTGTTCTGCTTCAACAAATTTCTGTTCTTATACTCTTGCACGTTTTGATTTGTGGAGATAATATGGTCTTTGTAGTTGGACTTTGTCTTCCTTGAGAATAGGACGTGGGGGTTTGCTCTTATATATCCGTTTTGCTGCTTGTTAATTTAGTCATGGTTGCTTGAGTGTCCTGCCAGGCTATTCTGTACTTACCACCAGGCTTTTCTTCTAGGATTTAGTAGCTTGCTCATCTTGTGATACTCTTCATCTGCCAAATAGTAATTATATTTGTCTGGTCCCTTATTGCCCCAATCAACCTAATAAGGTCAGGCTAATTTGAAGTCAGACCAGGCTAAATTGGGCCTAACAATTGCCCCTTGACATTTTACCCGTGCTGGATCAGGCCAGGGGTGAGATGTCAATTTTACCGGGTTAAACAATAAAAAGAATTATATTTACTCAATGACTCTTAGACTCCTTGTGACCGTTAATCACTGCAACGGCTAACTACATGATGTCACGCTGACAGTTTTATGTTTTCTAGGGTTTTTGCACCGTTACTCCTCTTCTATAAATACAGTAATTGTGATGAGTTTATTTTTCACCAAAATTCTTCCACTTTTCTTGCTAAATCTTCTCTAAAATTCTTCCCTATTTCCCAGGAATTCCAGTTTGCTAACTATAATTTCTCATTAATTTATCACGATAAATAAAACAATAAAGGATATGGGAGCCAAAAAACGTCCTGCTTCCCAGAAAGCTGCTGCTGAGCCTGAACCCACAGACGCCCATGAAGAGGAGGTGGTTGAAATTGATCCTCCTGCTCGTGCTATAGCTTTTAAATATCAAGATTCTATCTTTTCTGCTCTTCAATCTCTAGATTCCTATTTTCCTGAGGAAAACCTATTGAAAACAAACTATGATGGGGTTTTAAGGGAGAAAAAATTGATTCCTGACTCGGCTGAGGTCTGGATTCCTGAATTTTGTCCAGTCAGAGCTAACTGGGTGTCACCTGGTTGGTTATGTGTTTATGAATGGGCGTTCAAAACAGGTTGTAAGTTACCTTTTACTCCTTTAATGATTGATACTATTCGTGCCATGGAAGTATCACCTTTCCAAATTATGCTAATGGTTTGAAAACTTGTCCATTCTATTGAAAATTTATGTGCTAAACATAAACTTGTAATTACTATTAACGATATCAAGGCAGTATATCATCTGGAAAATCCTTCTACTGGTCGTTTCAATTTGAGAATCAAGTCGAAAATGTCTCCATTAATTACTAACCTGGACCCTGGGGACGATAAAGGCTGGGCAAAGACTTACCTGTTTATCCGGACTGAAAGTCTGGGGTCAGGCCTGGATTATTTGAGATATCCTCCTTTGGAGAGTGGTAGGTTTCCTGCATTCTTAATTTGTATTTTATATCATACGAGATTGGAATATTTAAGTTTTACCTGTGCATTTTTGGTGATATTTGCAGCTTCTGACAGGAACTTCGACCCTCTTGACGAGGAAGCTATTTCAAGGATAGAGGCTTTTCTTTCTATTCCTGAGGAAGAGAGGACTTGGCCTGCTAGTCTGGGCAGGGATTTGTTGCCCCGGTATAAGAAGCCTAAGCTGAGTGTGGTCAAAGTACCCAAAGGCAAGCCTAGCTCCACTACTCTTTCCTGTATGTCTTCTATATGTCTTTATGTTGATTGTTGTCTTCTTGCCGCTTCTCTTCTGATATTTATATGTATTTTTTATACATTCTGTGTACAGATCTTCTGCTAGGTTGGCCAGCTTTAGCGCGGCTGACTTGAAAGCTGGGATTGCTAGAATTGCTGAACAGTCCAAGAGCCAGGAGGCTAGTGGGAGCGACAAGACACTTGACATTTTGGTTTCTGATGTCCAGCCTCCCCAGGAACCGCCCAGGCTAGTGTCCCTAGAGGTCGTTCCTCCTTCTAAAAGGAGGAGGGAAGCTATCTTTCCTGAAGAGGAAGGGAGAGAGAAAGAGCCTATTCAAGCTCAACCAATCAGGAGTGTCAGGGAAGTGTCTGCTCGGATGGACGATATGGACGCTGCCCGGGCACAGATAAATGATTTTTCTGCTCGTATGAGCGGCCAACTTTTATCTGATAATACCCTTGAGTCTTCTACCAAAGTGGTGTCTATCTTATCTTCTCTTATGACAAAGGCTGCTGCTCTTGCTTCTCAAGCTAAGGAGGTTAATTGCAAAGGGCCTTTTTTAATTATTATGTGTTCTTTGTGTTGCTTTATGTTTGGCTGATTTCTTTCATTTTTCTATAGGGATTGAACGCTGGGTTGGCTACTGCTTGTCAGCTCAGGGATTCCAAGCTAGGATTTCTGGCTTGGAAGAGAAATTAGATAAAGTTAACCGTGAGCTGCACACATCCAGGGGTAATGAGGTAGAACTTCAATCTCAGCTGGGGTCGGCTAGAGAGGCATCTAGGGCTGCTTTGGTTTGTGAGGTGGCTGCAAAAAACGCTGAGAAAGTTGTCAGGCAATAACTCGAGGCTGCAAGGAAAGAGCTGGAAACTGTCAAGGAAGAGCTGTCTTCCGAGAAGCTGCAATGCAGGATCTGCTGAGGAAGAATGAAGAGCTTGGTGCTGAGAAGGAGCTGGTGGAGGCGCGGCTTGCTGATGCTGCTCAGTAATTCTTTGGGAAAGCCCGGGTTGATGCTGTGAGGGATCCGGAATCCGACCGGGTTAAGTGGGATCCGGATCGGGATGAAACAGCTCTGGACACCCAGTATCCTGATTTGGCCAATATGGGTTAAGAAGAAGAAGTGGATTCTCCTCCTTCTAAGGAGAAATCTGGTGATCAGGAAATGGTGGATGGTTGTGAGTCGGTTACTGTTTCGAAGCCTGCTTAGATTTGGGTTTTTGCTATTCATTTTAGCCCATCCAGGGTTGATGTTCCTGGAATGAATAATTATTAGGTATGTGGTAGGGCTGGAGTTTTTTTTTTGAGTGATTATTTTGTTTTGGTTTTTGAATAAATATTTGGTCTTTTAGTGGTTCCTTTTTGTGTTTTGATGAAGTATACTTGTTGTGTTGGATGTGTACTGGATCTGGCCAGTTTTGTTTTTTTTTTCTTTTTTGCTGGATCTGGCCAGTTCTTTGTGTCATTGGTAGGGTTATTGCCTGTCTGGAGGGCTTATGTCCCCTGCCTGTCTGGAGGGCTTATGACCCATCTAATGTCATACAAGCCAGGAAAAGGTTTTCCAGGTTTGTATATTAAATTGAGCTTAATATTTTAAGGCCTGTTTTTGCAACTGAAAGTTGGATATCAGTTGGATATCAGTGGGGTGGCCCCCAATCTTTAAAATTTGTTTTAAGTAAAGTACAGTATGTAAAACAAATATTGAAGATTCTACTCGGTAAAGGGAAATACGAGAATATTGACAAGTATTTGGCCAGATAATGGAAGAAATTATATAAGGCTTTTATTCATATAATGGCAAATATCATACATTTAGTTTCGTATCAGGTCAGGCAGGAAATGGTAAGATAAAGATTATACCTGGACTGGGGGATATATTTTATATGTGAAATATTTTTAAGTGTGCAATATTATAAGCTCTTGGGATCATTTCGCCGTCCAGGGTCTGTAGTCTATAAGCTCCCTGGCCAACTACTGAGTCAATCAAGTAGGGACCTTCCCAGGTTGGGGCCAATTTGCCAGCATTCTTCTCTTTTGTGTTTTGAAAAAAATTTCTGAGAACAAGGTCTCCTACCCTGAATACTCTAGCTTTGACAGTCTTTTTGTAGCTTTTTGCAACTCTTTGCTGATATGCTGCCATTCTAATGCTGGTTGCATCTCTTAGCTCTTCCGTCAAGTCCAGGTTGTCCTCCATTAGAGGTATATTGCTCGTTATTGTATTCAGGCTACATCTGGCTGATGAAATGTCGACCTCAGCTGGGATTACTGCTTCACATCCATAGACCAAGGAGTAGGAGGTTTGGCCTGTGGATGTTTTAGGCGTGGTTCTGTCAGCCCAGAGCACCAAGGGGAGCTCTTCAGCCCATCTACCTTTCCTTCTTTTTCTAGCTTCTTCTTTATGCAACTGATTATTACTTTGTTACTAGATTCTGCCTGGCCGTTAGCTTTTGGATATCCTGGTGTGGAGGTTACCAGGTTGATGTTCCATTGAGCACAGAAGGCTTCTGTTCTTTTTCCCACGAATTGCGTGCCATTGTCGCATACTATTTCAGAAGGGATTCCATATCTACATATGATGTTGTGTTTGATGAATGCTATGACATCCTTTTCTTTGACTTGCTTGTATGAATCAGCTTCTATCCACTTGGAGAAGTAGTCAGTCATTGCTAGCATAAAAACTTTTTGCCCGGGTGCTTAAGGTAGTTTCCCTACTATATCCATGCCCCACTTAATAAATGGCCAGGGTGCGGATATGGAATGTAGTTCCTCAGATGGCTGGTGGATATATGGCCCACGAATCTGGCAAGCTTCGCATTTAGAGCTGAATTCCAGGCAATCGGCCCTCAAAGTGGGCCATTAATAACCTGTTCTGAGTACCTTGCTTGCCAGGCTCTTTCCGCCTTTATGATTTCCACAGTATCCTCCATGGATTTCTGATAGTATCTGTTCAGCTTCTTGTGGTTCTAGGCATCTGAGGTATGGCCCTGCCTGCGATTTCTTAAAAAGCACGTTGTTAATAATAGTATATGAAGCTGCTTTGATTTTGAGTGCCCTAGCATCTTGCTTATTCAGGAGGAGGATCCTTGTTGTAGCCAATCATAGTAAGGTTTTGTCCATGAATTAGCAACATATATTGGGAAACTTTCATCTTGTTTGTTTATTGCAGGTTCTAATAAATGTACGATGGATATTTTATCAAACTCAGGGGGACTCAAGTTGGATCCTAGGCCGGCTAGGGTATCGGCCTGGGTATTCAAGTCCCTAGGAATTTGATCAATATTAAAATTGCGGAATTTTGATTTTAATTTTTGGACAACTTCCAAATAAAGCATCATTTTTGAGTCTTTTGCAGTATATACTCCATTTACTTGGTTTGAAATAAGAAGGGAATCTGTACGTACCTTTAGGTTTTGTACACCAAGGTCAATACATACCTTTAATCCAGCTATTAGGGCTTCATATTCTGCCTCATTGTTGGTAGCTTCGAATGCACACCTTATAGCTTGTACTATCTTATCCCCCTGTGGCGATAATAGTACTACCCCTAGGCCTGTGCCCCTCATGTTGGCTGCACCATCGACAAATAGAGTCCATTCTAGGTCTGTTTGGTCATTGGTCAGTCTATTTACTTCTTTTATTAGGTCGGGTTCTAGGGCTGGACTAAAATCAGCCACAAAGTCTGCTAGTGCTTGTGACTTAATTGTTGTCCTTGGTTCAAACGTTATGTTGTATGTGCTTAGCTGGACTGACCATTTGCACATTCGTCCGGACAATTCTGCATTCCTAAGTACAGACTTGATAGGGAGATTGGTTCTGACTATTATAGGGTGGCTTTAAAAGTACGGTCTTAACTTTGTGCAACTCATAATTAAAGCTAAAATGTATTTTTCAAGTAGGCCATACCTGATCTCTGCATCTAGTAGACTTTTACTTACGTAATAGATAGGGTGTTGTTGTCCGTCCGCTTCTTTGACCAGGACTGCACTGACAGCAGTTTCCGTGACTGACAAGTATACTGTCAGGGGTTCGTCTTTGACTGGTTTTGCCAACAATGGAGGAGAGGATAGATATGTTTTCAGATCTTCAAAGGCAGCTTGATGATCAGGGGTCCATTGGAAGTCTTTGTTTTTCCTTAGCAGATTATAGAATGATTTGCACCTCTCGGACGATCTGGAAATGAACCTGTTCAGGGCTGCTATTCTTCCTGTCAGCTTTTGTATGTCTTTGACTGTCTTTGGTGGTTCTAGCTCCAGGATGGCTTTGATCTGTTCAGGGTTGGCTTCTATTCCTCTTTTTGTCACCATATAGCCCAAGAATTTGCCTGCTCAGACTACAAAATAGCATTTCTGTGGATTGAGCTTCATATTGAATTTCTCCAGTATTTGGAAGGCTACTTCCAGGTCATTGATGTGGTCTTCTAACTTTTTTGACATGACTACTATATCGTCAATGTAGACTTCCATGGTATCTCTTATTTGATCTTTGAACATCATGTTGACTTTGATTGGTTGCACCCGCATTTTTTAATCCAAAAGGCATAGCAGTATAATAGTATATTCCTCTTTCAGTAAAGAAGGCTGTACTTTCCTGATTTGCGGGGTGCATCTTTATTTGGTTGAATCCACTGGAGGCATCCATGAATGTTAACATCTCGTGGCCTGCAGTGGCATCCACCATTGCATCGATATGTGGCAGGGGAAATGGATCTTTGGGGCAAGCTTTGTTTAGGTCGGTGTAGTCTACACAGACTCTCCATTTGCCATTTTTCTTTTGGACGACTACTACATTTGCAAGCCAGTCGGGGTACATTACTTCCCTGATCATTCACATTTCCATTAGCTTGTCAACTTCCTGGTTGATGATTTCATGCCTCTCTGCAGCAAATTGTCTCCTTTTTTGCTGTACAGGCTTAAAGGATTTGTCAATATTTAACTTATGGGTTATAATATCAGCATCTATACCAGTCATATCAAAATGTGACCATGCAAAACAAGACATTTTAGTTTTGAGAAAGCTAACCAGATTGGGTCTGACTGAGTCAGGTGCATCTGACCCTACAAGTACCTTCCTGTCAGGGAATTCTGGGTCCAGAATGACCTCTCCTGTTTCCATATGTGACTGCGCAATATATTCTTTCCTGACAGGTGACTTTAATTGCTATGCGAGGGATTTACCTGATTTTGAAGGTTTCAAAGCCTGGGTGTAACATTCCTGAGCTGTCCTTTGTTCTCCCCTGATGGTGGTTATCTCTCATTCGGTTGGTATTTTCACACATTGATGGTATGTTGACGGGATTGCTTTGACGTTGTGGATCCATGGTCTGCCCAGGATTACATTATACGAGGATAGGCAATCCATTACCCCGAATCTTTCATAGGAAGCCACGCCTTCCACATAGGTCGGCAGGCTAATTTCTCCCAGGGTGTTCTTTGTTTCTCCGCTGAATCCAACCAGGACACTGGATTTTTTGATGATTTTCTCTTCATCTATCCTCATAGCTTTGAGGACGTCAAGCATCACCAAGTTGATTGAACTGCCCCCGTCTATCAGGATTCTTAATACCTTAGCTGTGCCAATTTTCATGGTAATTACCAAGTCTGAGTCATCAAAAGTAATAGCAGGTAATGACTTAGATATAAGAGGGGGTTGATGTTGGGGCTGGTGTCCTCTACAGTTAGTGCAAGGACTTATAAATCTCTAAAAGGATCAAAGGGTATACTTTTGTATTATAATCAGTTGGTCCACGTTTATCAATAACGGTTGGCTTGCTAGATAAGTTTGACGTTATTGTCATACAGATGGCGGTGATCAACTGGTCCCTAAAAGTCATACCTATAGGATACGTTTGAGAGATGTGACGGTATGAAAATACAGTCATGTTGATGACAAAGTTGACTAAGCAGTTAGTCCGAGTTATTTGACTAATAATTAGTCAAAACGCGATGTTGAGATATTTTATTTAATACGGATTAAATAAAATGGGCTAAGGCGAATTAAGCAATTAATTCGTAAATTAAATATAAACGGTCATATTTAATTGATGTATATTGAATTAATTATACAATATTGTCTTTGTCGGACATGTATTAATATTTCAACTAATCCGTGTTATTAGTTGATATTTTAATAGCCGATAACCGATGACGATTTATAATAAAAACCGCGTCATATACATTTAGCATTTTCCGAGCCGGACCACGAGTTAAAATTAAGAGGAAGTGGAAGCCCACTTCCCCATGTAGGCTCACGGTTGGCCGAGCTCACAAAAGGGAGTCCCTCTCTCTTTTGTAACCGAATTATTCATTTGAAACAAAACTAGGGTTTTGAAGAGCTTTTTACTCTGAAAAACCTAGATCTCACATCTAGCAAAAACTCACACAACAATTCTCTCAATATTGCAAGGCAATTAGAGAATACTTTTCTAGCACAAGGGCATAGTCTCAGACGGTCTTGGGTGTATCGATTAGGAGGAAATCTACTTTGATTTCTGTTCTTAGGCCACATCTCAAAGGACCCGAGGTTATTTCTAATGCTTTATCGTTTCTTTATTGTATTTTCGTTTTATGACAATAATCACATATAAAATTTGCATTATAGTCCTATATTTTAAGGGTATTATACGGATATTACCCCACAAGTGGTATCAGAGCGAGGCCACGTAAATTTTTCTTTGTGATTTTCATCAAACAAAATTTGATTCGATGAGTTTTTGCATAAAAATTGTCTCGGCTGGAATTTTTTTTTTTTTATTTCGGCTGGTTTGTTTTTTTGGGAACCGTGCCTTGTTTACACGGTTTTTGCTAGATCAGACGATCTTTTGTTTTCTTTTTGTTCTTTGCATATTGTAATTTTAATCGATAATTATTGCAATATGTTAAAGATGTATCAATTGTAGTTTCAATTCTATACGGATTAGATTAAATTGCAATTGGGTTTTAACAAATCGTTTTGTTTTGATCTTTGTTGCTCACGTTTTTTGAGCCGAGGAAAAATTTTTTTTGTTCTTTTGTTGCTCTCGGCAATCAGCAGCATTATAAAAAAAAAAAAAAAAATTTTTTGTTCTTTTGTTGCTCTCGGCAATCAGCAGCATTATTAAAAAAAAATAAAAAATTTTTTGTTCTTTTGTTGCTTTCGGCCGTGTTTTATGCATAATACGGATTTTATGCATTCGCTTAATAGTGAAACAGTTCACTAACGTACCATTTAGTTATTTTAAAACGATTTAAAGTAACGGATTATCACGGATTAAAATTAAGTTGATTAAAGCGGTTTTGTCACATAATTTTAATCATTAAAGGTGGTTTGGATAAATTTAACATAATTACGGAATTATGTCACGAATAAATTTGTTTTAGTTGATGCATTTTTTTATCGTTATTGTTGAATGCCTTGAATGCTTTTAATTACGTATTTATTTATTTTTACAAACGGTTGTAACTTAGTGTGGCCTTAGTAGAACGTGTTACCGTAATGATTGAACACGGTCTTGGTTGTATTTTGAGATCTCGTATCTCCATTTTTATTTTTCCCTTGTAATTACAGTTTTTATTTAGAATGTAAATAGGTTTATTTTTGTAAATTTTAATTGTAATTTTGAGAAGACCTGAGATGGAGATCGGATGCTCACTCCCGCTGCATGGACAAAGATGGAACATCAAGACAAGCTTTTCGGGTCCAACAGTGGATTCCAAAGTTGTATTATGTTCTTTTTACTAGGATAGGCCACACTAGGATTTTTATTTACGTTTTGCATTCTTTTATTTATTTTATCGTAACGATAGATTGCATCATTTTCCGCCTAAAACCAAACCACCCAATTATTGCATGAAAACTGACTCATATAGAGGTCACGCGTTAGTTTTCTTTGATATACAGATATCACACGTTTTATTAAGCCATCACCTAAATTAATTCATTCACGTAACGCTAGTTTATTCGTTCACTTAAAATGAATTAAGATTAAGTCGATGGGATCTTCCTCGTATAAACAAAAATTGAGAACAGTCTTTATAGGTCAAACTCCAATGAATCCCTTCTTCGTCGGTAGGCATAATATGACCCATTCTACGTCGGGTAAGTTGGAACTGATTGACTTATTTTATCTCAACACTA
Organism: Silene latifolia; assembly: GCF_048544455.1. NCBI lineage: Eukaryota > Viridiplantae > Streptophyta > Magnoliopsida > Caryophyllales > Caryophyllaceae > Silene > Silene latifolia. Next base: position 85,874,531 of record NC_133534.1, read on the forward strand.
TGGTCACTCGTACGATCCTGTGATTATGGTGGACTATAGATAGGATTTACGGAAATCTATCGACCAAGAGTTCTTACGGAAGAACTAGCTAAACAGTTGGCTTATCAATTTACGGAAATTGAGTCTTGGGATCACTTGTATTATTCTTGAGGGAGACCAATTATGCAAGTGCAATGAGTCTACACGATTACAATGAATTTTAAATAGACTTAAATCACCTCGATGAGTTGCTTATTTCGTTTTTGTTTTTCTTTCTTTTTCAGCGTAGATCACAATTTTTAAACTGCTAATAACATAATGGCTGGCATCCTCGATGACCCAATGCCAAGTGCCACATTGGACCGTGAGTCCTGGCTTCGGATCTTCATGAATCAGATGAATCAGTCTACTAGACTGAAGAATGATGGATCAAACTTCGCGGAATGGGAGGCGGCATTACGGAATGCGCCACCGCCGACGGGAAGCTCAAGTATCCGACCGAGCCCCTCCCGCCCTTGCCCCAGGCCCCACGACTCGAGTTAACGAGGTCTCCACGTATAGCGACTTCGTCATGGAAGCGGGTGCGATTAAAAACGTACTCATTTTTGCAATGGAATCCAATTTGCAGAAACGCTTCATAGCCCAAGGTGCAAACAAGATTTTCACCACGCTCACCAAGGAATTCTCGAAAGCACCGAGAATCGTGACCTATGAGCATACCACTCGCTTCTTTGATGCGAGACTCCAGAAGGGCCAACCGGTTAGCCCACACATTCTCAGCATGATTGAGAATGTCGAGAGACTGGAGGCGCTTGATTGTAAAATCAGCGAGAACATCGTGATTGACCGCATGCTTCATTCACTCCACGATGGTTTTGCGCTCTTTAGAGCGAATTACTATATGAATGATTTGAAGAAAAGTCCCCATGAACTGCACTCCCTTCTCGTACAGACCGAGAAGGACATGAAGTTCAGTGGGAGCTTGAAACAAGATGTTCTCGTTGTGTCAAACAAGGGCAAGGGTAAGGGCAAAGCTCAAGCAGACCTAGCAGTAGGCAAACCGAAGTTCAAGAAGTCAGGGTCAGGTAAGAGTGGGCCTGGTGAGGCAAGTAACTCATCAGGCGCGACAAAGAGCAAAACCGAAAACATGGAATGCCATCACCGCCACAAGATCGGGCATTGAGGCGTACATGTCCCGTCTACCAGGAGGACATAAAAGCAGGTCGTGTTAAACCTGTTGGTATGTTTTCTTCCTCTTCTACTTTTATTCATATGATTGAGATTAACCACGCAAGTTACGGAACTTGGGTACTAGATACTGGTTGTGGTTCTCATCTGTGTAATCATGTGCAGGGGCTCCGAAACATCGAACCCCTCGTAAAGGGTGAGGTGGACCTGCGTGTCGGGAATGGAGCACGAGTGGCTGCAGTCTCGAGGGGAACATACGTGATCCAGCTTCCTAGCGGATTTGAGTTATTTTTATATAACTGCTATTATGTACCCAGTCTTTCGAAAAACATTATTTCAGTTTCTGCACTTGACAAACTTGGTTTTTCATTTGTAATAGAGAATAATACTTGCATTTTCTCATTACACGATATGATTTATGGCAAGGCAGTCTCCATGAACGGAATTTATGTTTTAGATCAGACCACCGAAATATTACACGTAATGAATAAGAAGTTAAAGGTTGGTGACAAGGATCAAACATACCTATGGCACTGCCGTATGGGACACATTAATGAGAAACGCGTAAAACAGCTCATAAAGAATGGAGCTATCTCGGCCTTTGATTTTCAATCATTTGGCACGTGTGAATCATGTCTCATTGGTAAGATGACTCGAATTTCCTTCAAAGGTGTTGGAATGCGCGCTGCTGACCTATTAGGACTCATACATACGGATGTGTGTGGACCTATGTCAATCACCGCACGAGAAGGCTATAGGTATTTCATCACTTTCACGGACGATTTAAGTAGATATGGCTATGTCTACTCAATGAAGCACAAAAGTGAATCCTTTGAGAAATTCAAAGAATACCAGAATAGGGTACAGAACCTACTGGGTAGAAAGATTAAAACATTACGTTCAGATCGTGGTGGCGAGTATCTTTCTCACGAGTTTGATCAACACCTTAAGGACTGTGGGATTGCCCTACAGTTAACTCCACCTGGAACACCTCAGTTGAATGGTGTGTCCGAACGGAGAAATCGAACACTACTTGATATGGTTCGATCCATGATGAATCACACCGTGTTGCCTGACTCATTGTGGGGTTATGCTCTTCTGTCAGCTGCTCTAATACATAACCGAAGTCCGTCTAAAGCTGTTGACAAGACTCCATATGAACTATGGAAGGGAACGGTCCCCAACTTGTCTTTTATACGGGTTTGGGGCTGCGAGGCTTATGTCAAGTGGAGACACGAGGATAAGCTCGGCCCGCGATCGGTCAAGACATACTTTATAGGTTATCCTAAAGGAACACTTGGTCATTACTTTTATTCGCCAACCGAACAACGTGTTTTTGTTGCGGCTAGTGCGACATTCTTAGAGAAGGAATTTCTCGAGAATGCAAAGAGTGATAGAACCTTCGAGCTGTCGGAGGTTCCAGAACCAAATACCGAGCAACCATTGGAGGAACCAATTCCTTCAATCTCGGCTGCGGTGAATATTCCTGAGGAACCTAGGAGGTCGGGAAGAGTCTCTATTCCTCCGGACAGATACATTGGTATGGTCGTGGAACATGACATAGATGACATTCTACTCTTAACGAGTAGTGAACCCGCAACCTATAAAGGTGCCATGACTAGTTCTGACTCAAAGTTATGGCTTGAGGCCATGCAATCCGAGATGGACTCTATGTATGAGAACAACGTATGGGATCTTGTTGACTTACCTGCTAAGGTTCGTCCCCTTCAATGCAAATGGCTTTACAAGATAAAGCATTCCGTGGAAGGTCAACAAGATATCTATAAAGCACGACTAGTTGCTAAAGGTTTCACCCAAGTGCCAGGTTTGCACTACGATGAAATATTTGCACCCGTAGTCATACTGCGTTCCATTCGGATTATCTTAGCGATTGCCGCTTTTCATGACTATGAAATTTGGCAGATGGATGTGAAAACCGCCTTCTTAAACGGTTATTTGGAGGAAGAGTTGTACATGGTACAACCCGAAGGTTTCATCGATCCTGAACATCCTAAGAAAGTGTGCAAGCTTAAGCGTTCCATTTATGGACTTAAGCAAGCATCTCGGAGTTGGAATCATCGTTTCGACCAAGTGATAAAAGAAAATGGATTTACTCGATCGGTCGAGGAACCATGTCTATATATCAAGTCGAGTGGGAGCAAGATTGTCTTCCTAATATTGTATGTCGATGACATACTCCTGATTGGGAATGACATACCTCTCTTAACTTCGGTAAAAGTATGGTTAAAGAACCATTTCCAGATGAAAGATGTGGGTGAGGCACAAAGAATTTTGGGCATCCGTATCTATCGAGATAGATCACGTCGGATGTTATCTCTCAGTCAGGAGTCTTACATAGACAAGATTCTAGAGAGATTCAGCATGACTAACTCCAAAAAGGGGTTTCTTCCCATGGCTCCAGGGGTGCATTTGAGCAAGTCTGAGGCACCAGAGACACCGGAAGAGAAAGAGTGCATGACACGGATTCCTTATGCCTCGGCCATAGGATCAATCATGTATGCCATGATATGCACACGTCCGGACGTGGCATATGCATTGAGTATGACAAGTCGATTTCAACAGCATCCATGTGAATCACATTGGATGGCTGTCAAGAACATTCTTAAGTACCTACGGAGGACTAAAGATTGGGCATTGACTTATGGAGGCGATCAAAAGCTATGCGCAACCGGTTACGCAGATGCTAGCTTCCAAACGGATCGAGATGACTCAAAAATCTCAGTCTGGATTCGTTTTTACTCTTAATGGCACTGCAGTCAGCTGGAAGAGTTCCAAACAAAGTGTTACAGCACATTCTACGACTGAGTCCGAGTACTGTGCCGCGTCTGAAGCTGCAAAGGAAGCGATATCGATGCGTCAATTCTTACAAGGACTATCTGTAGTGCCTATTTCGAATGACCTGATCACCATCTATTGCGACAATAGAGGTGCCATCTTCCAGGCTAAGGAGCCCAACTCTAGCAACAAGTCTAGACATGTACAACGGAAAGCTCATCTAATCCGAGATTACGTGGAGCAAAAGGAAGTGGTGATAGAAAAGATTGCTACAGATGATAATATAGCAGATCCTCTCACTAAACCATTACGACAAGATAAGCATGAAGGGCATGTTAATTCCATGGGAATTAAACGTGTTCCTAAGTTGTAGTACTCTTTTATGGATTAGATTCCTTTTCTTGTGTACACTATACAACATCATCGTTTTGATATTTATATATTTTGTTTTTCATGTGGATTTGTACGACAATGTTGAACACCACAAAGTGAACTGAACAAACATTATATTTTTGGTCCTTAATTGCCCACGTGAGCTGATAACTCAAGGCAATTATTTTGTGACGTTGGTTGATGGTGGGTTCAACGAGCCATAAGTCAAAAGGTTGACTGACCAATCACAGAGGCGATTTATACGGATATTTCGTAGGACACATTTGTGACATCGACGTGGAGTCCTAAATGTTTTATAACATTCGGTGCCAGGTCGTGGATAGGACCTCCATGGTGATCCTAAGAGTCGATTCTTTTGACTATCGACTGTCTCTTGAGACTAAGGCAGATTTTGGGTGACTTTGGTTTCTTTCTCACGGTCATCCGTAACAGGGGGCCAAGTAGATTTTTTCTGGGTCATTTCATGCTGTGCTTAGATCGGAAGGAGTCGAGTTGAAGGAAATATTCAGCCTTTATCGGGTACTCGATATTTCTCAGGGCCACTCGAGGAGTCAGAATCGAAATGCATGGCCATGCTCGAATACGAATTCGTTTTATCAGTTGAGTTACTCTCTAGTCGGGGAAACCACTCTTGATACAGATCGATTGTAAAATACGACCTTTGCGGATCCGGATCTGCAAATTGTTTTACATTGAGTGGGAGAAATTTTAAATGAATATGAGAATCGGTTATCGCACATACACTTGTACGGACAAGTGGGAGTTTGTTGGAGCTTGTGTCCTCAAGTGAGTGCGGATAACGTCATTGCACGTACACTTGTACGGACAAGTGGGAGCTTGTTGGGGCTGGTGTCCTCTACAGTTAGTGCAAGGACTTATAAATCTCTAAAAGGATCAAAGGGTATACTTTTGTATTATAATCAGTTGGTCCACGTTTATCAATAACGGTTGGCTTGCTAGATAAGTTTGACGTTATTGTCATACAGATGGCGGTGATCAACTGGTCCCTAAAAGTCACACCTATAGGATACGTTTGAGGGATGTGACGGTATGAAAATAGAGTCATGTTGATGCCAAAGTTGACTAAGCAGTTAGTCCGAGTTATTTGACTAATAATTAGTCAAAACGCGATGTTGAGATATTTTATTTAATACGGATTAAATAAAATGGGCTAAGGCGAATTAAGCAGTTAATTCGTAAATTAAATATAAACGATCATATTTAATTGATGTATATTGAATTAATTATACAATATTGTCTTTGTCGGACATGTATTAATATTTCAACTAATCCGTGTTATTAGTTGATATTTTAATAGCCGATAACCGATGACGATTTATAATAAAAACCGCGTCATATACATTTTGCATTTTTTGAGCCGGACCACGAGTTAAAATTAAGAGGAAGTGGAAGCCCACTTCCCCATGTAGGCTCACGGTTGGCCGAGCTCACAAAAGGGAGTCCCTCTCTCTTTTGTAACCGAATGATTCATTTGAAACAAAACTAGGGTTTTGAAGAGCTTTTTCCTCTGAAAAACCTAGATCTCACATCTAGCAAAAACTCACACAACAATTCTCTCAATATTGCAAGGCAATTAGAGAATACTTTTCTAGCACAAGGGCATAGTCTCAGACGGTCTTGGGTGTATAGATTAGGAGGAAATCTACTTTGATTTCTGTTCTTAGGCCACATCTCAAAGGACCCGAGGTTATTTCTAATGCTTTATCGTTTCTTTATTGTATTTTCGTTTTATGACAATAATCACATATAAAATTTGCGTTATAGTCCTATATTTTAAGGGTATTATACGGATATTACCCCACAGTTGAAGTTTACACTCCCTGGATATTCTTTTGGCAGCCGAGCTGGTTAAGCCACAGATTTCCGATCCTCCATTTATGAACTTGACTTCATAGATGGGGGGTGGAGGAGGAGGATCTCTGCTGTTCCCTGAATCTCTCTTGTTTTGTCCTTCATCTTTGTTCTTTGGCTGCTGGATTAAGTCTTTCAGATAGCCTTTCATTAGGAGGTATGCCACTTGTTTCCTGAGTTGGATGCATTCTTCTGTGGTGTGCCCGATATCTTGGTGGAAGTCACACCATCTCGTTGGATCTTTCCTGGGATTGTCGGATTTTTTGGGCCATCTGACCGTATATCCCAAGCTTTCCAAGCGTTTGATTAATCCTACAGTATTTATAGAGAAGTTATATTCAGGAATAGTTGGTAGGTTAGAAAGGTTACCTTTGTGTTCTTGTGCCATGTTGACTTCAGATCGTTCAAGCTTGGAATAGGGTGCTGATTTGGGGTTGCCTCCTTTCTGGTAGGAGCTTTTCCTGTTAGTGTGTCCATAGCCTTGCTTTCCTCCGGACGAGTTTGTTCTGAAGTTGAGATCTTCTTCCAATCTGACATGTTCTAAGGAGATGGATTGAACAGTGGCAAAAAGGGCGGTGCTTTTTGGTCAAGTCTGCATAGATGTCACTATCAAGCAGGACTCCTTGCCTGAAGGCTTCTACCGCCGTCTCTTGGTCGCACCTAGGAATGACTACCTTCTCTTTGACAAATCTTACCAGGAATTCTTTGAGAGATTCTTCAGGGAGTTTCTTTACCCTGAACAGGTTACTGGGTCTCTTGGCCATGTCTCTGCTGCTTGCGAATTGTTGATTGAAGGCATTGACTAGTTCTGCAAAATTCTTGATACTTCCATTTGGGAGATTGATGAACCATTTTAATGTTGCTCCAGTCAGGGTTGTACCAAAGCCTTTACACATGCAGACCTGCCTGAGTTCACTGGGTATTGAGGCGGCTAACATCTTCTGTTTGAATATGGCAACGTGATTTTGTGAATCAGAGGTTCCATCATAAGTTCTCATGGATGGGACGGTAAATTTCTTGGGGAGATCAATCTTTGCAATTTCATCTGCAAAGGATGAATCAGCAAAGCTGTCAACTTCTACTTCAGCCACAGGGTCTGGCACTCCAGGTATATTTTCTATTTTGTTGTGGAGTTTTTGAATTTCCTGAAGCATGGCCATCATTATTGTTGCTTCAGTTTTGTTTGTTTCATCGTTGGGAATGATTTGGGTGCCGGATGAGGTGTCCTTCTCCGGAGTTCCAAAATTGGAAAAGTCAATGTTTTTGATAATGGATGAGAATGGGCTTCCTGGCTCGAATCTGTTCTTGGAGCATGAAGCCTGATTTTCCAGTTTTTTTCTCAAGTTAGACTCAGATTCCTTAAGCCTACTGATTTCAGCCTCTGCTTGGGCTTCCTTTTCTTGAATTGTCTCCAATTCTTTGATCTTAGCTAAGGCAGCCGTCAATTGTTGTTCTGGGGTGAGTTTTACCATTTTTGTATGTGAATATTAAATGAAGAATGGTAAGAGGAATTTTTTAATCAAGGAACTAGATGCCCCACGGTGGGCGCCAATTGTTTTAGCAGGATTTTCCTGAATGGATCCGGCTCTGATTATTGAATAATAAGGGTATCTAGTTCAACAAATTTAGAATAAAAGTATGAATAAATAATAGAAAAGAATTATAGATAAATAATGTTGTTTCTATTTCTCTGATAGGCCGATCACAATTTCTTGTATACAATTAAATATATAGGAAAATAAGAGGTAAGTTATAGATGATTTTCTGAATGACTATCAGATGATCTTTACAATTGTTCAACCATGCTATTTATAGCCTTCAAATATTAACGTTGGATGCATGCTTAAAGTTCTCCATGATCGTTGGAGTGGTTAGCTGGAAAATAGGGCACATTCCCTATTAATCCGGTTGACTTGTTCTGCTTCAACAAACTTCTGTTCTTATCCTCTTGCACGTTTTGATTTGTGGAGATAATATGGTCTTTGTAGTTAGACTTGGTCTTCCTTGAGAATAGGACGTGGGGGTTTGCTCTTATATATTCGTTTTGCTACTTGTTAATTTAGTCCTGCCTGCTTGAGTGTCCTGCCAGGCTATTCTGTACTTACCATCAGGCTTTTCTTCTAGGATTTAGTAGCTTGCTCATCTTGTGATACTCTTCATCTGCTAAATAGTAATTAGATTTGTCCGGTCCCTGGTTGCCCCAATCAACCTAATAAGGTCAGGCTAATTTGAAGTCAGACCAGGCTAAATTGAGCCTAACACTTTCCATACTATAAACCACGCAAACATAGATCAGCTACAGCCACAAGACACAAACCTAACACAAACACAAACATTCATAAACACAAACAGAAACACAAACACAAACACACACTTTCTCATTGTCTCTTTCTCTCTTTCTCATCGTCGCTTTATCATCTCGCCGTCACTGTTGGTTTCATCGTCTCTTACTTTCTCTAATTATCAGGTAAATATGTATGATTTAATTTAGGTTTTGTCATCTCAGTCATTATTTTCTTTCTCTAATTATTTCATTTGCATGTGTTTTTATCAATCATTATGTTCTTTCTCTAAGTATTATTCGCTAATTAGTTTTGTCAATGTTGTTTTTCTGTGTTTATTAGCTTGTAAAACAAATTAAATAAAATAAAACAAAGAAGAAGCAAGATGATAGAGAGGAATGCATGATAAACTTAATTAATTAATTAATATATATATTTATATATATATATATATATATATATATATATATATATATATATATATATGTAAATACATAAATTAAAAAACGAATTACATTGATAAAAATGCAATTCTTAGATATGCATAGAGGGTCTTATTCTCTTCTATGATATCCATCCTCAACTCCTTAGCTATTTGGAGGTTTCGTTCAGCAGTTGCTATATCGTCATATAGCTGCAACAACTGCTGCTCTGTCAAGCCATTTTTTTTGGCGTCCTTGAGTGCGGTTCGAGCGTCCTCAAGGTAGCAGCTCATGTACCTGCCCTCGATGTCCAGCAACCGGCGGATGAAACTCTTGTTGTACTCGGTCATAATGCATGTATTACGGATGGTATCATTCATTGTTGAAGGAAGTTTGGAGTTTGTTTGAAAGATTTAGGGTTAGGAGTTTGTTTTAGCAGTTAGGGTTTGGAGATAGTGAGACAATGGAATGGTGGTTGAGATAATGCATGTATTTATACTAAGTAATGTGTCGTTTGAGTTGTTTTTTAATTAATATATGTATAGGAAGTGTTGGAGTAGTGTCCTCCACAATAAGTGCGTTTACATAATAAATCTCGTAAAAGGAATATCAGGGATTTATTTATTTATTTGTCAGCTGGTCATCGTTAATCGGTGATGATTGGCTGACTAGAGTTTGACATTACTGTCGTGTGACGGCGGTGATCAGCTGATCCCTTTAGGTCACACCTATAGGATGACGCCCAAATAGAATAAATTAATTGTTTGTATGAGATACAAGATAATTAATTCCTTGTATTATTTGACTCTTAGTTAGTCACATAAATGTATTATTTGATGACGGGTTACGAACTCGGGACAAGGAGATTTATTATTTAATTATGTGATATTTAAATAATAAATGATTAGAATTTATTAATTAATTGTTAATTAATTAATTTTATACGATATGTGTGTATTGTTTGAGGTGGAATTTATTAGCTATTTATATTTTACAAGAGGTTGTAAAATTAGCTAAATGGGTTAATATTGACACATTGTATGTTGATAAAATAGTCTTATGATTACTTAATGGTTAAGTAGTTATTGGTAGTTAATTTATATTATTTAAGGGTTAAATAATTAAATTAATATTTAATTATGTAAGATAATTAAATATAAGACTTATAAGCATTTGTGGGGGCAAATGTCGAAAACAAAATGGACCATAAATAGTCCACTTGGACCGATTTTGATGAGGACATAACAAGTGTCCATTATGTGGCATTTTGCCACTTATATTTGTCTCCCATTTTTGCTATAAATACCCATGTTATTCCACTAGCTCAAAGGTTGAAAAATTTGAAGGAAAACTTTGGTCTTTGTTGTTTCATTTGGCCGATTTCTTCATACTACCTTAGACCAATTTTTCCTTCTTATTTTTCTTCATCATTTTATATAAACACATATAATTATCAACTAATAATATTATCATAGTAATAATATTTATTAGTACATCAAATATATTACAAACAAGGATTACTACTAATTTTACCTAGTTAGTAATTTAGTAGTTTTTGGGTTGATTCTTGGGTGCCACCTTAGGAGATTACCTATTTTGGTAATTGGTGTTGTTGGAGGATCATCCTTGTTGGATTAGCTCAAGAACAACATCAAGGAAGGAGTCCTTGAGTTGTGCCCATTTTGCCTTATAGTAATGTAAGGAACTTTTGTCTTAAGATGGTTTAATACCATCTTTTATACATTTCTTTTGCATGCATGTAGATTTAGACCATTGTTAATTAATTTGTAATTTTAATATCATAAGATGAGTATTAATATGGTCTAAATAACTAACAAGTGGTATCAGAGCATTGTTAAATACATGCATGTTGTCTTAAGACGATTTTAGTAATTTATGAGATAAATTAATAAAATTGATATTATGTTACTAAAATTCGTTTTATCACATAATATAGTCTTGCATGTATATAATCTGGTCTTAGGATGATATGGCACGAAAATTTGATTTTTGTTAAATTTTTCCACTTTTTATAACTTAAATTGGCATAAAATTGAGTAAAAATGCATTAAAATTAATTAAGAGTTAATTAAATTGTGTTGCATGTTAATTTTATGCATGTTTATTTAGAAATAACCACATGCATGTTCTATTTATGAGATAAGTAGATACTATAAATTAATGTGATTAATTTAGGTTGTTTATTAATTTTTATTTGATAAAAATGGGTAAATAATGGTTATTTTGTAAATAAATATTGATTTATTTTTAGGGCCCGAAATTTCTGAATTTTTAGCTCCTGGAAAATGTTTTAAAATGTATAAAATTTTATTTTAAGTCATTTCATTTTTTTATGGTTTGATTTGGAATTAAATCGTAAAAATTGTCGCTTTACCGATTAAATTGTGAAATCGTTTTAAATAAATCCTAAAATCATAAATTTTCACTTGCATGGCATTTATGGTGTAAGACCAGAATGTTCATAGTTTTGAAATTTATTTTCCATAAAATTTTATATTAAATGGAATTTTATATGATAATTGTGAATTATTATATCATTTTTGGTCACAATTGTGTTTTAATTCCCATATAAATTCAAGATAATTGTTGAGAATGATTATTTTGATATTAGACCAGATTAGTATGATGAGTAAGTCTTAAAATTGTTTTAAGAATTGATTATGAATTTTTATTGGTAAAAAATTCCGTCAAAGCAAGCTCAAATGATCATTGTTGGTAGGTAAGACGATTTGGCATGTCATATTTACATAATGCATTTTATTATTCATTTAGATGAATGGTTTTTAGAATTATAATTATGTAATTTTTCCTAATATGGCCATAGGTAGAAGTTGGTATTTCCCGAAATGTAAGGGAATATCGACTTGTTTTGTAATTTATTGCAATTTCGCATCGCCTAATTTGTAATTAATTAATAGTTTTATTTTAATTTTATTACAAATTGTATAATAGGGTATTGTTATGTAATTTAATTATTAGTAATTAGATGAAGCTTCTAAAGACGGAGTTTTCATGAAGACGGTGTTTTCGGAAAGGCGTTCCGAAATCCTAAAGAAGGAGGCCAATTTATGAAGACTCAAGGGACCAAGGAAGTTGGTTTCCGAAGTGTAATAATTCTAGTTAATTAGATTAACTAGGTGGCCATATTAGGACTTGTTTGCTTTAATTCTTTTATGCATTCATGCCAAATCGTCACTACATGTTTTATTTTTTTGTTGTTATCGATTTAATTGTCTAGCATTCACCAATTTATTTCACTTAAAAGTGATAGACAATTAATTTGATAAGAACTCTCACATTTGTTTAAAATTGAGATTAAGCCTTACCAAATAATAGCACCTATGAATCCCTTCTTCATTAGAGGTAGGTTCGGATCATCGAGGTACACTCTTTTTACGTTGGGTAAGTAGGGTAATAAAAGTTATTACGCGTGAAAATTGGTTGGACTCAACGGGATAAATATGGGTTGAATCGGTCCACCGTGCCCATATTTATTCTGGGGCTAAAAGATAGATTTTAAGAAAATCCGTCAACCAAGAGTTCTAGTAGTAGAATCAGTCAAAGTTGTTGACTCACCAAATTTATATAAATATGGGTTGAATCGGTCCACCGTGCCCGTGTTTATATAAAATTGGATCTTGGAATCATTTATATAATTCAGTGGGAGATCATTATATAAATGGGAACTTGTTAAATAGTTTCACAAGTTAAATATTTCTAGACGATAAATGTTAATCTTTCCTTTATTTCCATTGTAGTAATCACGATGACTTCTACTAGTGAAACCGCCACAATACCTAGAGATTCATGGCTACGTTCTTTTATGGACAAATATGTTTTAAAAGCCGACGGTAGTAATTTTAAAGATTGGGAAGAACAACTTCGATTAGCTGCCGCAGGTGATGGCAAATTACGCTACCTTGTCGATCCCTCTCCCCCTTCGCCTAGTACTAGGGCCACTGCCGATGTAAGGGAGGCTTTTTCAAATTATCAAAAGGATTCCGCTGCAATAAAAAATGTTTTGATTTTTGCAATGGATCCTGCTTTACAAAGGCAATGTGTCAAGTTTCGTGATGCACATGAAGTATTCTCGAGGCTTTCAACTATGTTTTCTCAAGCCCCGAGAATAATTCAGTATGACACCATGATTCGTTTCTTTGAGGCTAACCTCAAAGATGGTCAACCTGTAAGTTCACACGTACTTAAAATGATTGAGTACGTGGAAACTTTAGAGGGGTTGGGATGCAAGATCCCCGACGAACTTGTGGTGGACCGAGTGCTCCACTCTCTCTCACACGTCAAGGGATTTACCCAATTTAGGGTAAATTACAATATGACGAACATGAAAAAGAGTTTACATGAGCTCCATTCTCTGCTTGTGCAAGCAGAGAAGGACATGGGATTGAGTGGGAGTACAAGGAAAGATGTGCTTGCGATTAACGTGAAGGGGAAGAAGCAGTTTAAGAGGAACACAGGTAAGAAGCCCTTTCAGGTGGAGGGCAAAGGTAAAGCAATTGCGAATTGCTCTACCAAGCCAAAATCCATAAAGGGTAATCCTCTTAAAGATACTTGTAATTATTGTAATAACAAGGGACATTGGAGACGTAATTGCACAAAGTACCTGGATGACATAAAAGCTGGCATTGTGAAGCCGACATGTAATTTCTCAACTGAATCTTTTATGATAGACATAAATTATGCTTCAAATACAACTTGGGTATTAGATACTGGTTGTGCTTCTCACTTGTGCAATCATTTGCAGGGCCTAAAAAGCATAAGAAAGCTAAACAAAGGTGATGTCGATCTCCGAATGGGAAACGGGTCTAAAGTAGCTGCCGTCTCAGTAGGAACTTATGTACTTTGTTTAGCTTCGGGTTTGGAGTTACATCTAAATAATTGTTATTTTGTACCAACGCTATCTAGAAATATAATATCCGTATCTGTGTTAGACACAGAAGGGTTTTCTTTTGTAATTAAAGACAAGTGTTGTAATTTTTCCCTTAATGGGATTGTATATAGCCAAGCTATTTCGATCAATGGAATTTATATTCTAGATACTTGCAACGATGTTTATCATTTAGATAATAAAAGACTCAAAACAGGTGATCCTGATCTATCTTATTTATGGCATTGTCGATTAGGACACATCAACGAGAAGCGCATTAAAGGACTAGTGTCGACTGGTGTAATTAAACCTTTTGATTTCGAATCATTTGGTACATGCGAATCTTGTCTTCTTGGCAAGATGACTCGTTCACCTTTTCTAGGAAAAGGATCTCGAGCTAGTGAGTTATTGGGTTTAATACACACCGATGTGTGTGGCCCAATGACAGTCACTGCTAGAGGTAATTATGACTATTTCATTACTTTTACCGATGACATGAGTAGATATGGGTATATCTACTTAATGAGGTATAAAAGTGAAGCTTTTGATAAGTTCAAAGAGTTTCAGAATGAAGTAGAAAACCAATTAAATAAGAAGATTAAAGCATTACGATCAGATCGTGGTGGGGAATATTTAAGCAATGACTTTAAAGATCACCTTATAAACTGTGGTATTGTATCTCAGTTAACTCCTCCTGGCACACCACAATTAAATGGTGTGGCTGAAAGGAGGAATCGAACTTTATTAGATATGGTTCGATCGATGATGAGTCAAACAGAATTACCTAAGTCATTCTGGGGTTTTGCCATTTTATCTGCTGTACAATCACTTAATAATAGTCCCACTAAAGCTACTGACAAAACTCCATATGAGATATGGAAAGGGAAAGTCCCGAATCTGCGATACATGAAAGTATGGGGTTGTGATGCTTATGTTAAGACCAAGTCTGACGATAAGCTTGCACCTCGTTCTGAAAAGTGTATTTTTGTAGGCTACCCTAAGGAAACTTGTGGATATTACTTCTACAATAGTAACGAGAACAAAGTGTTTGTGGCTCGTGAAGCTGTCTTTCTAGAAAAAGAGTTTATTTCTAGAAGACAGAGTGGGAGAAAATTTGAACTTGACGATGTTCAAGAGCCACAAACTGATATGACAATACAGGAAGATGTTCCTTCTACGTCTGAATCGGTTATTGTTCCTTCTGAACCTAGGAGGTCATAAAGGGTTAGTCGCCAGCCTGATAGATACCTTTGTATTATCGAGGAAGATGGTGACTATGAGGTTTTACTTTTAGAAAGTGATGAACCCAAGACCTATAAAGCGGCTATTATGAGTTCTGACTCTAAGCTATGGCTCGAAGCCATGCAATCCGAAATGGATTCCATGTACGATAATCAGGTATGGGACCTGGTTGACTTACCTAAAGATGTTCGACCTCTTCAGTGTAAGTGGATATTCAAGATTAAAATCGGCATGGATGGACATAAAGATGTCTACAAAGCTAGATTGGTTGCAAAAGGTTTCACTCAGGTTCATGGTTTACACTATGATGAAACTTTTGCACCAGTTGCTATGCTTAGATCTGTTCGAATAATGTTAGCGATTGCTGCATTTCATGATTATGAGATATGGCAAATGGATGTCAAAACCGCTTTCCTGAACGGGTTTCTGGAAGAGGAAGTGTTTATGACACAGCCTGAGGGTTTTGTGGATCCTAAAAATCCTAACAAAGTATGCAAACTTAAGAGATCCATTTATGGTCTTAAGCAAGCGTCAAGGAGTTGGAATCATCGTTTTGATCATGTTATTAAACAGAATGGTTTTTCTCGAAGTGTTGCGGAACCATGTTTATACATGAAGTTTAGTGGGAGTAAAGTTGTTTTCTTACTTCTTTATGTGGACGACATATTACTCATTGGGAATGATGTTGATATGCTTGCTTCTGTTAAGAAGTGGTTGGGAAATCACTTCCAAATGAAAGATTTGGGAGAAGCTCAGCGTATCTTGGGTATCCGGATCTATAGAGATAGACCCAAAAGGATATTAGCATTGAGTCAAGAAGCATATATCGATAAGATTCTTGACCGATTCAATATGAAAAACTCCAAGAGAGGTTTTCTACCTATGGGCAGTGGGATCACTTTGAGTAAGTCACAGTGTCCTACTAAGCCTAATGATATTGAACGCATGAAATCGATTCCCTATGCTTCCGCTGTTGGATCGATCATGTATGTTATGATGTGTTCTCGTCCTGACGTCTCGTATGCTTTGAGTATGACGAGTCGTTTTTAAAAACTCCGGTGAGAGTCACTGGATAGCCGTCAAGAATATTTCAAGTACTTGAGAAGGACTAAAGATTCATTCTTAGTGTTTGGAGGAGAATCTGAATTACGTATAAGAGGTTATACGGATGCCAGTTTCCAAACCGATAGGGATGATTTGAAATCCCAGGCTGGTTTTGTCTTTTTGTTGAACGGAGGGGCGGTTTCTTGGAGAAGTTTCAAAGAGTCTGTGATGCGATTCTACAACGGAAGTGAGTACATTGCGGCCTCCGAAGGCCGCAAAAGAAGTTGTTTGGATTAGGCAATTTTAGAGGGACCGAAAGTAGTTCCGACCGCCGAGGATCCTATCACTTTATATTGTGATAACAATGGGGCTATTTTTCAAGCAAAAGAGCCCAAGTCTAGTAACAAGTCTAGACATGTACTTAGGAAATTTCATGTAATTAGAGATTTAATAGAAAGGAAAGAAATTACAGTTTGTAAGGTTGGGACGGTGACAACATCGCCGATCCTTTAACCAAGCCATTGTCTCAAGCTAAACATGATAGTCATGTAGTTTCGATGGGGTTGAGACGAATGCCGAAACTGTTGTAAATTATATGATATGTAATAATCAAAATATTGTATTTATTATTTCATATATGATAGTTGCATTTATCGTTATATTCAGTTTTATGTCTGAATTTATATACTTTGTTTTCTCCAAATAGGTTGTAAAGACAATGTCGAACCCTATTAAGTGAACTGGATTAACATTGTATTTTGTCCCTAGTTACTTAATGAGGTGACGTCTCGGAGTGACTAGATTGTAAGGCGATAGATGACAGTTCGATTGTCATATGGTCATAGTGATGATGGTCGATTACATAGGCATATTGTGAGACAATTTGTCGGACAGTGACCGTTAATAGAGTCCTTTTGTTGCTAGGTCGTGGCGAGGACTTCTATTTATTCCTTCGAGTCAATTCTTTAGACTGATGACTATTTGTCTGAGTTGGTATGGTTTTCCGGTGGCTTTGGTTTTTGTTCTAGGTCGCACCGTAAAAGGAGGCCGATGAGCATTCTTGGGTCATTGTGATC
This sequence comes from Silene latifolia, assembly GCF_048544455.1. Taxonomy (NCBI): domain Eukaryota; kingdom Viridiplantae; phylum Streptophyta; class Magnoliopsida; order Caryophyllales; family Caryophyllaceae; genus Silene; species Silene latifolia. Next base: position 85,891,731 of record NC_133534.1, read on the forward strand.
AGATCGAATGAAGAAAATAGGTCAACGGGATTGTCCTTTTAAGTCATATTTTATCTCAAGGCCACTCGAGGAGAAATGACTGTGAATGCGTGGCCACGCTCGGATGAGATCTATAGTAGATTATCCGGTCAGACAGTCATTCTCCTGATCGAGGAAACCACTTTATGATATGATCACGTGCAAGAACGACCTGAAAGACATCTTGCATTGAGTGGGAGATATTATTGGACAAGAGAATTGGTAACGCACACTTGTGTCAGACAAGTGGGAGATTGTTGGAGTAGTGTCCTCCACAATAAGTGCGTTTACATAATAAATCTCGTAAAAGGAATATCAGGGATTTATTTATTTATTTGTCAGCTGGTCATCGTTAATCGGTAATGATTGGCTGACTAGAGTTTGACATTACTGTCGTGTGACGGCGGTGATCAGCTGATCCCTTTAGGTCACACCTATAGGATGACGCCCAAATAGAATAAATTAATTGTTTGTATGAGATACAAGATAATTAATTCCTTGTATTATTTGACTCTTAGTTAGTCACATAAATGTATTATTTGATGACGGGTTACGAACTCGGGACAAGGAGATTTATTATTTAATTATGTGATATTTAAATAATAAATGATTAGAATTTATTAATTAATTGTTAATTAATTAATTTTATACGATATGTGTATATTGTTTGAGGTGGAATTTATTAGCTATTTATATTTTACAAGAGGTTGTAAAATTAGCTAAATGGGTTAATATTGACACATTGTATGTTGATAAAATAGTCTTATGATTACTTAATGGTTAAGTAGTTATTGGTAGTTAATTTATATTATTTAAGGGTTAAATAATTAAATTAATATTTAATTATGTAAGATAATTAAATATAAGACTTATAAGCATTTGTGGGGGCAAATGTCGAAAACAAAATGGACCATAAATAGTCCACTTGGACCGATTTTGATGAGGACATAACAAGTGTCCATTATGTGGCATTTTGCCACTTATATTTGTCTCCCATTTTTGCTATAAATACCCATGTTATTCCACTAGCTCAAAGGTTGAAAAATTTGAAGGAAAACTTTGGTCTTTGTTGTTTCATTTGGCCGATTTCTTCATACTACCTTAGACCAATTTTTCCTTCTTATTTTTCTTCATCATTTTATATAAACACATATAATTATCAACTAATAATATTATCATAGTAATAATATTTATTAGTACATCAAATATATTACAAACAAGGATTACTACTAATTTTACCTAGTTAGTAATTTAGTAGTTTTTGGGTTGATTCTTGGGTGCCACCTTAGGAGATTACCTATTTTGGTAATTGGTGTTGTTGGAGGATCATCCTTGTTGGATTAGCTCAAGAACAACATCAAGGAAGGAGTCCTTGAGTTGTGCCCATTTTGCCTTATAGTAATGTAAGGAACTTTTGTCTTAAGATGGTTTAATACCATCTTTTATACATTTCTTTTGCATGCATGTAGATTTAGACCATTGTTAATTAATTTGTAATTTTAATATCATAAGATGAGTATTAATATGGTCTAAATAACTAACAGGAAGTTGTGCCATCATATCTCTGCTTCAAATCTTATAACCCTTCTCATTCCATATATTGTCCATTCATATGCAGGGATTGGCAGTAATAATGCATGCGCCCGTAATAATGCATGGTAATATTTAATTTATATATTTTTTTTAAATAAACAACAACGGTTATTTAAAAAAAAACCGTTGTCTTTAGTTATAACAACGGTTTTTTATACTGTAACCGTTGGTATAACTTTCCCACCAAAATTTAGTCACCCTTTCCACAACGGTTTTTTCTTCTTTAAACCGTTGTTAATAGTTTTCACAACGGGTTTCTTAGAAAAACCAACCGTTGTTAAAACCTACTACAACGGGCGCTTTAACAACGTCCGCTTTTTTATATAACAACGGTTTTTAACCGTTGTTATAGCCTGTATCTGTAGTAGTGTGAATACTTAAACTTCGGTTGGAATGATGAATACCCCGGGCCAAGGATTGGCGGGATGAATGGGTGTTTCGGGTGATGAGCTCAGTCGTGTTTTTATTATATATCATATCATTTTACTTTGACTTGTTGTTGGTTATTCCTACTCAACCTCGTGGTTGACAGTGTATTCCTGAACACCTGTGGTGAACCATAATGGGGAGCAGATTTGATAGGTACTAAAGATTAGCTGACTCGGGAACATTGGGATGAGAGCTTGACGTGGACCATAGTTGATGTCTAGATCACATAGAACAATTATATCACTTTATTTATTTCCGCTGCGAGTTGTAATTATTTTATATTAAGTTTTTTAGTTAGTTAAATTGTAATAAACATGTATTCACTAAAGTTTTAATTTAAAGTCCTTTGGTTTGTTGTACTTTGTTATTCACTACCTCGGGAAACCGAGATGGTAACAGTCCTATTTCTTTGCCCCCCCCCCCCCCCAATTTCTTGTGGCATTTTACATTTGAGAACACTTTATTTTTGCCATTTCTTTTGATGTTTGGCATTTCAATACTTGACAACTTTCCACTTTTTGCATTTTCTTTTGAACATTTTCAAAGCCACACTATTTCTAGTGAGTGTGCTTATAGGAGTTTTTATTTTTGTTACTCCTCCTTTCTTTTGATGCAATTGCAAACTTTTTGAATTTCATTTCAATGCTTGAACTCAAATTTGAACAATTTTTGTGCCCATTCCCTTTTGTTGACAAAATGTGGTAGAATGTGGAAGATGGTTGCATGGCTTCAAGGGTCACCTTGGAATAAACGGTAGCCAAGGAGTTATCACACCAGAAGGTACTCTTGACTAGACCTTAATCCATGGGTCAAAGGATACTAGCATGACACATCCTAGGGTGTTTTACAAATATTCTAATGAGAAAGTCTTAAGAGGAAAAAGTATCTACAAGTGCCTTATATACACTTGTCAAGCTTCCCAAATAGTTGCTTTCACAAAATTTTTCCTAAAATGCAACTACATGCCATGATGCAACTAACATATATACATCCTAATGCATATGCTTCTACCAACTAGTATGCCATATAATCTAAATGCAATTTCTAAGATCACATTGGTGTATACAACATCAGCCAGAATAAAGCCACATAGTCATTAACATAGAGAGGAAAAAGGAGATTGGAAAGATCATACCATGCGGTCTTCATGATCCTCATGTCTCGGATGTAGCGTAGTCGATCAATGTGATATAAGGACAAACAAACACAATATATACACAATATATACAATTCTACACTATAAAGGAATGAACATGTTTTTGGTTTTTTAATTTTTCAAATTTTTATGGTTTTTATGTTTATGAAATTAAAAAGACATGTTTTTGTATTTTTCAAAAAATTTCAATTTTTAACATATTTTTTTTTTTTTGATTTAAAAGTCAAGTTAGAATTTCCCATCCCCACACTAGTATGAGCATTGTCCTCAATGGCCAAAACGATAGGAAATTATGCAAGCTAAATGTTAATGCATGATTTCTATACTAAAATGCAAGCTACATGTCATATATACAAGTGATGCAAACTACACTACACTATATGATGCATGAATTTATTTGTTGGAGATCTAATTTAGATTAACTCCCAATGCTTGTACTTGAACTTCCACAAACCAAATGAGACACTATTTCTAGTTTGAAAGTGGGGGAGTTCATGCACAAGTATGCAATGCATTAAACTAGTTTGTCATTTTGGATTTTTCAAGTGGGAACAATAAATTTATCACCTTGATGTTGCTAAGGTGGAATAATAGTCCTTTACTTTTACAAGGACACCATTAAAGTTTGAAACAATTAATTGTCAACCAAAGTTAGAAAAGCATGAATTTCTTGTTATGAAAAATGAGGGGAGAAGAAGAGTTTCACCTTGGCCATGGTGAGTAGCGCATGCCCACTTCACCAAGCTCATGAACGTCTTCGTAGGTTGCTATAATCCCCTTCCAAATCGCTATCCCATTGCTTCTTTGATGCATCACTTTCACAGAAGTCTATGAACTCATCCCCGTCACTGTTCACTTCCACCGTATCTCCGCTACTTGACCTTTTACCTTCCCCTTCTCCATGAGCTCCACCATTGGCATTTTCCGAGTTCGGAAAAAGGATATCCATTTGAGCCCAAGAGGGAAGCATTCCCTCTTCACTAACATGCCCTTGGCGGGCCAGTCGGTGGAATTGTGGATATAGAGCATAGTAATTATCCACTCCTGCTTCATATTGCCTTTGGTGCATATCTTGGAGGATACTCGTGACAAAGTCATCTCTTGGGAGGATGAAGGGATACGGGTGATTATAAGGTTGGTATTGAAAGGGGTAAGGCGGGATCACAACATTTTCTTCTTCATTTGCTTGAGGTTCTTGTTGTTGAGGTGGAGTAGGGGGTGGGTTTTGATTTGCTCGGTTTGCATTAGTTGGGACGAGGTAGGTTGGTACTTGAGAGAGAGGACCCCTTCGAGGTGATATCCTTGTTAAGCCTTTCATTGGAAGGTACACGGGGGAGCTCCCTTTGGTGATCCATTTAATCCTTTTCTCAAAGCCTTCAAGGGCTATCCAATGGTGTTGTTGGAGAAGCAACATTTCATCGATCCTTGTTTTTCCCGGAAGAGGTGTGTAAGCATTGTAGTGGTTGAAATTGGGGTTGAAGAATTTTGCAAGTTTTGTTATTCGTCCTCCATTGACAATGTGTATCATGCCATCATCATCTCCATTCCGAAACTTTGCCCATTTTTCAAGGAGTACTAGTGGAGCGTGTAAGTGGTAATCACTTCTCCCTTGTATCCTTAAGTAAGATTCCATGAAAACAAGATCGAGCTCATTCACTACCGCGGGATCACGGAGTGCTAAGAGAGTGCTTGTGAGAAACCGGTAGGTGTACCAAATGATGGGGTTTTGAATGTAGGAGGCCGAGCATTCTTTGATGTAAGAGAAATCGCGACCGGTCAAAGCTCGTTATGGAGGTGTTATACTATAGTTCCGGGGTCTAGATGTACAGATAGGCGATACATCAAGACCTAGCACACTAGCAAACTCTACAAGTGTCATCATTCAGGTCGTATTTTTGAGTCGAAATTCCACACAAATTATTTTGTTCAAGGTAGAGATCTTTAGAAAACTCAAGAATTCAAGAACCAAGGACCGATAAGTGAGCTCATGCATGTTGAACAAAGAGAAAAGACCAAATAGCTCAAATAGTGCCTCGGTTTGATGGTAGATGCCTAGTTTTCTCAAAGTTTCATGGCAATTAAATTTAGTAGGAAGGATGTTCTTACCGAGTAAACGATGAAAGACAATCCTTTGGGCATTATTAACGAATTCTATGTTGGAATATTCGTTAAGTCTTGAGAAATCCACAATCTCTTCATTTTCTCTCCTTAAAGTGTTGAGGTGTGATGTTGAGGAGCTTTCAATCACTCTTATTCTTCTCCTTTCTCTAGGCAAGGATCCTCTTGGTCTCATATTAAAAGTAGATCTTGAAATTTGACTTGTTGAAGATGAAGATATTCTTTGTAATTTGAGATCCGTCTTAAAACTGTAGGTTTTGGGGGTTTTTAATTTAGCGTGGTAAGTGGATGCTTTTTATGTGTTGTGAGTCATATGGAAGGGGATTTTATGTTTTATAGAGGAAGGGAGGATGAGGTGTCATAAAATGTGTGGTGGGGAGGAGTTTATAATTGTTGAGAAATAGAGGAGCAGGACGGCAGGGAGACGAGCGGGCCGTCCTCGGGACGAGCGGATCAGTGCCTCAGGAGATGAACAGATCGAGCTTAGGATGCTCGGATCCATAGTCGGTGTACTGTGGAATTTCCAATCGGTGGTGAGACGCGCGGATTTTGCTCAAGACGGGCGGATCTGGCTGGGGACGAGCGTCTTCACCTAGGGACGCTCAGATTCATAGGCAGTATGAAATCTCAATTTTTGCACAAGTCAAGACGAGCAGATTGCTCCTGAGACGAGCGTCTTCTGGAATGAGACGGGCGTCTTCTTTTTTATCTGCCCAGATTTTAAAACAGTCCCAAATCTTCAATGCCAGCTCTCCCAAGACGAGCGTCTTATGGCCAAGACGTTCGGATCATGCCCAAAACGAGCGGGTTCCCCCCTGGGACGCTCGGATTGCCTGCATTTCCCACGGGCTCAGGTCTGCCCGTGGGAGTCTCCTTTTTTATCTTCTTCTTCCTCATTTGATAAGAGTGCTTCCCCACACTTGAATTCCTAAATCCTTCATTCATCAAAAGGGTTAGTAACCCTCCCTCACCTACTCTCATGTCAAGAATCATGCTTTTATGTAAATGCAATGAAGCTAAAAATACAAGTGAGAAGAGTTAGTATATTTATAGATGGTGGCTTGGAGAGGACTCCACTAAATTCTCTCTTTGATGGTCTTCTCATGGTGGGAGAGGCCTGAGGCGGATGACCTCGTCTTCTCCAATGAATGCTCCTTCATAATATGGTTTCAACCTTTGGCCATTGACTTTCAATTTGTTTCCATCTTCCGATTTTATCTCAAAGTCTCCATATTTTCCTATGATTCCATCTAGAATTCAACTTCCCCGGAAAGACTCAATATCGGGAGTTAAATAGAAGGACTTTGTCTCCCTTGTGCAAGGCATTTTGCTTGATTTTCTTGTCATCAAGCAACTTTGTCCTTTCTTTGTAGATCTTGGCATTTTCAAAGGATTATAGTCAGCATTCCTCCAACTCTTGGATTTGCATTATCCTCTTTTGGCCACTTAGCTTGAGGTCAAGGTTGAGAGATTTGATTGCCCAAAAAGCTTTGTATTCTAGCTCAATTGGCAAATGACATGCTTTTCCATAGACTAGCTTGTAAGGGGAGGCTTCTATGGGAGTCTTATAGGCCGGCCTATAAGCCCAAAAAGTATCATCAAGCTTCATACTCCAATCCTTACGAGTCTTGTTAACAACCTTCTCAAGAATTTGCTTGATCTCTCTATTTGAAACTTCAACTTGACCGCTTGTTTGAGGATGGTATCCCAAGCCGGTTCTATGTTGAACACCATATTTTGCCAAAAGGGATGTGAGCTTCTTTTCATGGAAATGTGTCCCTCCAGCACTTATGAATGCCCTAGGGACTCCGAACCTTGGAAATATTATCTTTTTGAGAAGTTTGGTAACTGTTTTGGCATCATCGGTTGGGGTAGCAATTGTTTCTACCCACTTTGACACATAATCAACGGCTACAAGAATATACTTGTTTCCTTGAGATGACACAAATGGTCCTTGGTAGTCAATTCCCCAAACATACAAAATTTCTACCTCCAATATTCCTCATTGTGGCATCTCATTTTTCCAAGAAATGTTTTCGGTTCTTTGGCAAGGATCACAATGGAGAATAAATTCTATAGAATCTTCAAACATGGTAGGCCAAAAGAAGCCCGATTGGAGGACTTTAGCAATGGTTCTTCGTGCTCCATGGTGTCCACCATAAGGTGATGAATGACATCCTTCCAAGACACCTTGAACTTCCCATTGGGATATGCATCTTCGGTAAAGTCCATCACTATATTCCTTGTAAAGATTGGGATAATCCCAAAAGTATCTCTTTACTTCAAACAAGAATCTCTTCCTTTGATTGTAGTTCAAGTTTGGAGGAAGAACGCCTCCAAAAATGTAATTAGCATAGTCGACGAACCATGGTGTGGTGTGCTTCTCAAGTTGTGAGTGAATGGCCAGCAAGATATCATCGGGGAAAGAGTCATTGATCGGTGTCTCTCCCTCATCATCATGAAATAGAATTCTTGACAAGTGATCCGCTACCACATTTTCGGCTCCCTTCTTATCTCTTATCTCTAAATCGAACTCTTGGAGTAGCAAAATCCATCTCAACAAACTTGGTTTTGGCTCTTTCTTTATCAAGAGATGTCGAAGAGCACGGTGATCCGAGAAAACGATTACTTTTGATCCAAGAAAATAGGAACGGAATTTGTCTAGTGCATAGACAATGGCAAGGAGTTCCTTCTCGGTAGTATAATAGTTCAATTGGGTGGCATCAAGAGTCTTGCTTATATAATAGATAGCATGTAAAGCCTTTCCTACCCGTTGCCAACAACCGCTCCAACGGCGTAGTTACTTGCATCGCACATGATCTCAAATGGTAGCTCCCAATTTGGTAGTTGGATGATTAGAGCCGAGATTAGTGCTTCCTTAATTCTATTAAAGGCTTCAACACACTTATTAGTGAACTGGAATTGGGCATCTTTAAGCAAAAGTTGAGTGAGGGGTTTCACGATTTTTGAGAAATCTTTTATAAAACGGCGATAGAAACCCGCGTGACCGAGAAAACTTCTCACCCCTCTAACATTCACGAAAAGTGGGAGTTTCTCTATCACCTCAACCTTGGCCTTGTCAACTTCGATGCCCTTTTCTGAGATTAAATGACCCAAAACAATACCTTCATTGACCATAAAGTGACACTTTTCCCAATTCAAAACAAGACTAACATCCTCACATTTTTGCAATACAAGAGAAAGGTTATGTAAGCAAGAGTCAAAGTATTTTCTATAAACGCTAAAATCATCCATAAAAACTTCCATTATGGTTTCTAGATAATCGGAGAAGACACTCATCATGCATCTTTGGAAAGTAGCGGGGGCATTACATAAGCCAAAAGGCATTCTCCTATATGCAAAAGTACAGTAAAGGCATGTGAAGGTGGTCTTATGTTGGTCATCCAGGTCTATCGGGATTTGGAAGAATCCCGAATACCCGTCAAAGTAGAAAAATAATTTGTTAGAGGCTAACCTCTCAAGCATTTGGTCAATGAATGGTAGGGGAAATGATCCTTTCTTGTTGCGGAATTCAATTTACGATAGTCAACACACATATGCCAACCGGTGATCTTCCTTGTGGGTATTAGCTCATTCTTATCGTTTGTCACCACCGTGGTACCTCATTTCTTGGGTACCACTTGAACGGGGCTAACCCACAACGAATCTCATATAGGATATAGGATTCCCGCATCAAGTAATTTCATAACCTCCGCTTTTACAACTTCTTGCATATGGGGGTTTAGTCTCCTTTGGGATTGGATGTTAGGCCTATGGTTATCTTCTAGATGAATTCTATGCATGCAAAAATTGGGGCTTATTCCTTTATGATCATCTAGACTATAACCTATAGCCTTTTCATGTTCTTTTAACACATCAAGCAAGCTTTTAACACATCAAGCAAGATTAAGGGAGAATTATACCCATGAAGATGATTCCAAATAATAAAGCAACGAATAATAGAAGTACTTGATGATTGATGGAAGGTTGTCAATCCTCCAAATAAACCCAAATAATCTTCTACTTACCCAAAATAAATGAAGAACAATAGAGAAATTAAGGAAAGATTAATATTGAGAATTATATTATAACTTGATTAAGAGTTGATTACAAGATTACTACTTGATTAAAGGATGATTAAGAAAGCATAAAGAGATCATGCAAATCTAGGTAGTACAAAGGGGTATTTATACTAAAGATTAGGTATAAAGATTAGGGTTACTAAGGGCTTAAATGACTATTAAGACCTTAGGAAAAGTTGAGAAAATGCTCCTCTCGAAGGAAATGAGCATATCCCTTTTGATGGTCCCATGTCAATCTGCTCGTCCCTTGCGTCTTAAGCTGTGGCACGGTTGGTACTGCCTGGTGATCCGCTCGGATCACTGATGAGACGCTCGGATTAGGGTGATGTGGGACGCTCGTCCTGGGCACAAGATGGCTTATAATCCATGTAACTCATAAATTGATATCTTAGATAACCATCTCAACCCATCTCACAATAAACTTAATAAAAAGATACATATACTATTTGTATTATACATATTCACAACATAAGATAATCAATTTCAGCAAATAAATGTGAACAAATCAAATAGCTATTATAACATACAACCCCGAACAATAATAATAATAATAGGATCGGTAAAATCGTGTTACCTTTTACTAGAAAACCTGTTCAACAATTCTCGAAAACGGACCAACAATTAACCATCGAACTGATCAAATTAATGGAGAGTGCAACATGTCCACTTGAAATTGATGATATATAAATAATGAATCTACTAAAGAGGATGGGAAGTTGAAATAAAAGAAAGTGGTGGACAAGAAAACCAAGTTTGCAGAAGAAGCATGATTGCAAACATGGAAGCGTACAAGGGAATCATAGTTTAGATTTTGACGGCTAAGTTAAATAAAAAGATCAGGTCAGTGTATAAAAAGCTAACCCTATTAAGATAATAGATACCTAATAAATTGAATTAACCCTTTCCAAAACAAAATAGAATTTGGAGGCCAAGTTAAATATTAAACTGAATTTCTTTTATATTAAAATTAATATAAATAATATTAGAAATATTTAGGTTATTACAATCTTCCCCCTAAAAGGAACTTCGTCCCGGAGTTCGAGCTTAGAAAATTAAAAGTTCGATCTTAGAAAATTAAAACAAAGTAAAAATTTTAGTGGTATTATATTACATTTACTAAAATATTTATTCCGAAAATACGGGGTATTACAGTCTTAAACGCTTAAAAGGAACTTTGTCCTCGAAGTTCAAGACACAGATATGACAAGATAATGCTAACAAATATTACGGTGTCCAAAATTTACGATATTACACCTTGGTTCCAAGCCATTCTAAACTTAAAACTTAATGGTACATACCCACCGGATATGGATAAAAGGGAACAACGCGCAATACGCCTACCAACCTCTCAATACCTCCTCATGCAAGGAGAGTTGTACAAAAGAACACCTCTTGGTGTCGTCTAGCGTTGTCCTGATCACTCACAGGCACAAAAAGGTGATGGAAGAATTTCACGATGGAGAATGCGTTCCTCACATGAGTGGACCCATGATGGCAAAGAAAATCACGCGTCTAGAATATTACTGGACAACAATGGAGTCAGATTGTATTAAATACGTCAGACACTGCCATAATTGCCAGATCTTCGGAAATGTGCAACATGCCCCTCCCTCAATGCTTTACACCATGACGTCTCGTTGGCCATTTTATTCTTTGGGAATCGACATCATTGGGAAGATCACTCCAGCTGGAATAGGAGGTCACTTTTTCATTTTGGTAGCTATCGACTATTTCACCAAATGGGTCGAAGCAGCATCCTACACTGCTCTTACAGCTAAACATGTTTTTAACTTACAGTATGTGCGCTATGGGGTTATGGCACATCAGTTAGGACGCCCACTGGGGCCACTCCTTTGTTTTTAACTTACAGTATGGAATCTTTACAACCAGTTGAATTAGAAATTCTATCCCTACGCATTTTGCTCGAAAGAGGAACTTATCCTCTTGGATGAACGAAGGTTTCGCGCATTACATAATATGCAGACATATCAGGCACTTATCAAATGAGCCTTTAACAAATGGGTTAAGCCCAGGAACATCAAAGAAGGAGATTTAGTGCTCAAACTAGTCAAAGCTCTCCTACCTGTCGATCCACGAGGAAAGTTTATACCTAACTGGGCTGGATCTTTCTTAGTCAAGTCCATACTCTCAAGGGGTGCGGTTAGGATAATAGACCTAGATGGGAATGAATTTTCTAATCCTACTAACCTAGACCAACTGAAACGATACTACCCTTAGCATAGGACAGGAAAATGCGCCTCACGTAACCCACGTGCCGCTCATGCGACACGAAATAAAAATGGCCCCTGGCCCACCGAAAGAAAGCTTATGTCACTATTGCTCATGCATTTGGACATTTCAACATCCTCATATCATCAAATAAATTGAATTGTACTTCCTTTAGGAGTGAGTAAAAAGCACCAGCTTATTTTTCTAAAGTTCATTACAAGGTCTTGCTTCAAACAATTATTCTTTTACATTTACTCGAACTACGCACAAGTTTTGATTTTATTTTCTAATGAATACGTAGGCAATCATTCACAGGATACAACCCATTATTTTTTAAAATGTAGATAGAAAGACATTTGCATTTGTATTTGAAATTCGACAAGAGTAATAAAAGAAAATCATAACAGTTTCTTAACTAATAAATCTTTTATTCATTGTTCCATAAATATTATTAATACGGCAAATACATAAAAATAATAATGCTGAAAATAAATGGTAGGCTAGGATTCTAAAAACCCCGCCATTTGTTACAAATTAATAATAATAATTATACTATGATAAATGACTAAGGTTATTCTTCCATTTTCCCTTTGCCTTTGTCATCTTTGTCATATTTCTTGTCTCGACCACGAGTCGGGCGCTCTTGCGTTATCTCCGACCTAATCACCAACGGTCTCTCTCGCGGTCTCGCCTTACCGTTTCGATCCATCACCATCTCCACGGCAGAAGCGGTTTTCGGTTTCATCGACGGATGAACGACTCGGAACCCGGCCTCTTCTTCCTCCTCAGTCAAATACTTTTGGTTCTCCTTTGCTACTTCGCGGATTTTATAATCCACGGGCTCGTGTTTCCTCAGCTTCTCACGTTCTTCGGGAGTACCAGCCTTTCTCCATTGCAAATATGAGTCAGATACCCATAAGGAGCCAAAAGGAACTGGTATGAACCACACGTTCCTCTGAGCCCACCGGGTTACCCACTCTCGACAAGACTCCAAAGTTGTGCCAAGGTAGTTTGAGGAATAGTATCCAACTTCGGAATTTTCTGCTTAAGGCCTACTCGCCTCATCAATCTCTCCAGAAAAATGCAAACCATGAATTCCAAGCCAAGGACACAAACTGACCATGTCGGATCCAAAGATGAGACTCCAGTGACTGACCTGAGATGCCACCATGGCACAATCCTTCGAATCAAGGGACCACCTTCGCTCTTCAACTTATTTTCCCAGTAGTTGCATACCCGAGTGAAGTCCACCATGTATAGCCTAGTTCTCATTGCAATTGATCGAGCTTGATATCCTGGCACATTAACTCGGGGCTCGATCAACCGCAGCCGCTCCATCAACCAAACCTTCACGAAGAGGGCGAGAATTAATATCATTAATCGACCCAAAAAAAACAAAAAATAAAAAACAAATAAAAGAAAAAGGGTCGAAAAAAAGGAAAAAAAGAAAAACGGTCGAAAATAGGTTCTTACCTGGAAGATGATCGGACTTCACAAATAAGGAATTGTGTGAATAAAAGCTCACCCGAAGTCTCTATTATATTGTTCGCTGTTTCCTAAATTCTGTCAAGGACTGATGAACTTGAGAAATGACGCAGCATCTGTTGTTCCCCAGGTCATTTTCCGTGTTTTCAGCCATGGATCTTTCCTATTTTCCTTCTGGCTATGCTTTCCTATTCCTATAGGATATTAATTTGGTAATTTCGTCAAAATTACCTAGTTTTTTGTTTCCTAATTTTTTTCGGGTTCGCTTATCGAGGCAAAATCGACATTTTCGCCAAACGAGCACACTTACTCATTTTTATTTCTTTTCTTTTTTAGGGGAATAATTTCACTCCTCTTTTTTTCAATACATTTCACACTTATACATTTCTTTTAATTTTCTTTTTAAGGGGGTAGCCCTCCCTACTGTCCGGTCATTTCGCTAATTTTTGCGCATTTCTAAGCGTTTTTTGCTCATTTCTTGGCATTTTTTGTCATTTTTCACACTTATACATTTCTTTTAATTTTCTTTTTTTTTTTAGGGGATAGCCCTCCCTACTGTCCGGTCATTTTGCTCATTTTTTTAGCCTTTCTAAGCATTTCCATCATCTTTGGACATTTTTGTTATTTTCGCTCATTTTCGGGCACTTTTTTACCTTTTTTTCATATTACGCCGATTTAGCCCACCTATATACTATGTGTCTTACGTTTAAATTCTATGTAAGTTTTGACAGCATGACGGCACAAATCGTCACCTACCAAACCTGTTTTTTAAGCTAACCTGCAGGAAAAGCAAAGGCACTTACGCCATTATATACACAACCAAAAGACAATATATACTTCAAACTGGGGGCTCTCACCCGAAACAAGGTCCGAAAAAGTCGAAAATGTACAAGATATATACAAGATAGCAACAAAGAAAGGGGCAGCTAGTCCTGGTCGCCACTCAACTCGACTATGGTCGCCTCGTGAGCAGCGATTTCGGCGTCCCTGACCTCAAGCTCCCTCAGCAGACGAGCCGTCTCCTACCGGGACTGCGCCAGCTCTCGCTCCAGGTCACGCTCCGTCTGCATACAAATGGAGAAATGCCTCATTTCAATAAAGTGAAGTAAAATTTCGTCGCAACGAAATTTGAAAATAAAATAAAATAAGAAAGGGAATGAGAGGTTCATACCTGTCGTCCCCGGCCACCTACGAGTGCCTCGATGGCCGTAGCCCGCAGCCGATTTGCCACCCTCCACAACGCCACGTACCGGGACGGTGCCACCTGCATTCGAATACAAAGAAGGTTAAAAAAAGAGCAAATGCATTCCTATGCGATAAAATAATAAGGACAGCCAAAGCTGGGGGCTTACCCTCCTCACCAGGTGCTGCCTCTCCTCCAAGACAGCGTCGGTCACCTCCTCGCCAAAGTCGCGGAGTTCCGAGATCGTCGTCATGCCTGTCGCGTTAGTGTACTCCAACACCTCAGGGTAAGATAGGGGCTCGACGCCTGCCACTTCAATATCCGGCAACATCATTTGTCAAGTCAATTCAAAAACAAGAAAAAGATAAAATACTTACCACGATCGGCCAGTACGCCAACCTCCGGCGAACAAACTCGGAGTACTCCTCACCAGGAAGAAGGAGGGCGTCACCACTCGCGTCAGCCAAGTCAGCCTCTCTCTCAGCGTTAGAAGGCTCCCTAAACATCGTCCGTGGAGGATTGATGGGAATCGTGAAGGTGTCACGAGAGCACTTCCGAGTCAAACGCTCGCCTAGGTACCACACAGGTCCTATGGACGTCCTCAGCAACAGCCGACTCGAGCTCCTGGGACGAAGGACCTCAGCCACGAAAGCTGGAGCCTTAGGGCAGTCCTCCCAAGGTCTAGGCCCCCACTAAAATAAGGAAATGAGGGGTCATTCCTATGATCAGCTCTAAGCAGGGGGGGGGGGGTCATTCCTATGATCACTTCTAAACGAAAGATAGAAAAAAAGAGGTAATCAAATAAGGATCAAAGGCACTTACATCCTCCAACTTCAGGGCATTCACGCCCCTCCGATAAACATCATAAGAATAGCGCTGACTCTTCCTACGGCACACCACCCAGTCCCTCACCATAAGGTACGCCATCGGCTCAGGCTCCGTCCTCTTTGGCGCGAAGCTTGGAAAGTAGGAGTACACCCACGCTTGCAGACCAGATAATCATTTATTTTTCTACGATAATTGATGTGACTCATATTTGAGCACATTTAGTCCCCGAATTAACCTCCTTCATATGCTTTATAGCACTTATTTGGGTCATTTCTTATCTTTTGTTTCCCATTTTGCATATTCTTTTAGGTTTTGTCCCCTTGGTAGGAAAGGAGTGCTAACCTTGCATTTACATGGAGAAATGGAGCTAAATTGATCGCATCTAATGACCAAGCATCATAGAGGAGACAATACTCGAAGGCCTATGTTGATAATAAAGTGAAATGGGCAATGATGAAAGGATCCTTGCATCCCCGAAATAATCCTTGCGGATTGTGAAGGAGGAAAAAGAAGAGAAGCGGTCTTCCAAGAAATCCGAGCGGATCAGACACGATACGGGCGTCTCCCATCATCAACATCCGAGCTTCTCTCGTCCAAGAGCGTCTTGTAACTAAGGGATCCGAGCGTCTCCCAGGTAATCCGCTCGGATCATAGGCGAAGAGTTCTTGCCACATCTCAAGACGAACGGATCATGGCAAGACTAGCTTGACGGATATGCTCATTTCCTTCGAGAGGAGCATTTCATCAACTTTTCTTAAGGACTTAATAGTCATTTAAGCCCTTAGTAACCCTAATCCTTGTACCTAATCTTTAGTATAAATACCCCTTTGTACTACCTAGATTAGCATCAAGTCTTATCATTCCTGAATGCTCTCTTAATTAAGTTGTAATCCATTCTTAATCTTGTAATCAACTCTTAATCTAGTCTTAATACAAATCTCAATATTAATCTTTCCTTAATTTATCTATTATTCTTCATTTTGTTTTGGGTAATTAGAAGATTATTTGGGTTTATTTGGAAGATTGACAACCTTCCATCAATCATCAAGTTCTTCTATTATTCATTGATTTATTATTTGGAATCATCTTCGTAAGTATAATTCTCTCTTAACCTTGTTTAATTATTGTTAATTACTTTCATTTATTCATCATGTATTGCTTTGCTAGTATGATTGACAACCTTGTTAGCATGTTAAACTTGATAATGAGTGAGTAGTTTCCTTAGCTAGGGTTAATGGGGAACTAAGGGAAACCAACATGGGGATTGATTCATGCTTAATCTAATATGTTTTCATAATTAATTTGCTGTCTTGTTGTGATTTCAACTTATGCACATGTTATGTTTGATAAAATGCGAGCCTATGAATTCTTGCATTTTTTACCCATCACCTATCTTTTCAATGAGACTTGTAAGCTTATACACCAACTCGAGTCTCATTAGACCATACATATAGTTGAATAGGAAGTACTAAGTCGACTTGTAGATGTTGTACAATCTAATCGATTTGGCTCCGGGACCCAAACCTTCTTAGGGATTGTAAGCTTATACACCAACTCGATCCCATCACAACAATAAGTGCTTTCATCTAGTAGAAAACATGTTTGTATGATCAACTCTCATGAATCCCCTATGAACCTATGACACCCTAGTGCTTTTAATCATTTGTTTACATCTCATTTTAACTATCTTGCTTGTTTTTATTACTTCACTTTCATATTATTGATTAGTTAAGTTGATCTCCTATCTCAACCCAATGTGTGTCACCCTAAGACACAACCATTTGCAATTGAATATCCTACATCAATACCCATCCCTTGGGATCCGACCTTTACTTGCCTCTTTGCTAAGAGTAGTTGTAAAGTTATAAATATTGTTTTGGTTAGTAGCTTTTGACGACGAGTTTTATACCGCACCAAAAAATGGTGCCGTTGCCGGGAACGGTGTTGTAATACCACGGTTTTATGAGTCTCTGCGTACTCTATCGAGTGGGCCTTACTCTGTCGAGTAAGTGTGTTTTGCGTTTTAAAATAGTTTCTGACCTGTTGGGTACTCGATCGAGTAGCCTTGGTACTCGATCGAGTACGTTAGTTACTCGATCGAGTAAGTGTGTTTTACGAGGTTGTTTTGACGGGTTTTGTTAATAACGCGAGTTTGACATCAAAGGTTTCCGTCAGTTTATTTTATCATTTTTAACCTTTCTAAACCTTTCAAAAGAAAAAAGGAGTTACGTAGTTCTCTCTCATCGCGTTGTCGGCACCATTTTTGATCGGTCCGTTTCGTGTTCACAATTAAAGGTGTGGTCGTTGGGTCACGTCCGAATTAAAACACAATTTATAGCTTCACAAACAACTGTACAATTAGTAAAGAGGCAAGTAAAGGTCGGATCCAAAGGGGCGGGTATTGAAATGAGATTTCTATTGCAACTAGTGGTGTCTAAGGGGTGTCACAAATTGGGTTGATGTAGAAGGTCACTAAACTAAAATAGCAATGAAAATAAACAAGCAAGATGAATTAAAGAGGTGTAAACAATTGATTAAAAAGCACTAGGGTGTCATGGGATCATAGGGGAATCATGGGAATTGATCATACAAACATGTTCTCAAATTATAAGCAAGCAATTATTGTTGTGATGGATTGAGTTGGGTTATATCTTACAATCCTAGGAAAGTTTGGTTCCCGGAGCCGAATCGATTAGATTGTACAACACCTACAAGTCGACTTAATCTTCCCTACTCAACAACATGCATGGTCTAATGAGACTCGAGTTGGGTTATGTCTTACAAGTCTCATTGAAAAGATAGAAGATGATAGTAAATGCAAGGATTCATAGGCTTAGCATTTCATCAAATATAACATGTGCATGAGTTGAGATGAAAACAAGCAAGAAAATAAAACATGAAAGCATATTAATTTAAGCATGAATCATTCTCCATGTTGGTTTCCCCTAATCACCCATTTAACCCTAGCTAAGAGACTACTCACTCATTATCAAGTTGATCATGCTAGCAAGGTTGTCAATCATACCAACAAAATGAAACATGATGAATAAATGGAAGTAATTAACAATAAGTAAAAAGTGATTAAGAGAATTATACCTACTAGTGATTCCAATAATAAAGCAAAGATAAAAGAAGTACTTGATGCTTGATTGAGAGGTTGTCAATCTCCCAATAATAACCCAAATAATCTTCAATTACCCAAAATAAAGGATGAACAAAAGAGAGATTAAGGAATTAAAACTTGTATTAGAACTTGATTAATTGTTGATTACAATACTAAAGAGAGATTTGATTGATATTAACTACTCTAATTATTGATAAGAAGAACATGCTCCTCTAATTAGACTAATGGGGTATTTATAGTGGAAATTAGGGACGATGCATTAGGGTTAACTAAGGGCTAAACTAGTAATTACACTTTTTAGATTGAGCAAGGAGGAGCCGGTATTTTTCGAAGGGCTTCTTTCTTTTTAGCTTGGAGAAGAGGAAATCGTGCTGTGCTGGAATTCGGGCTGAATAAGGTCGGGACGGGCGGATTCTGGCGATGGGGTCCGAGCGAATTCGAGGAAATCCGGGCGGATTGTGGAGGTGGAATACGAGCGGATTAGAGGAAAGCCGCACGGATTCTGCAGCTGGAGGACGGCCGGATTGGGGACAATCCGCACGGATTGTCACTCAGCAAGAAATCTTCTTCTTTTCTTCCCTTTTCTTCATAAATTCCTTGGGGATTTCCTTGGGGACTCAAGGATCCTTTCTCAACATTGCTCTTCTACTATCATATGTATAAAGGCCTTCTAATCTTGTCTCTCCTTGATGCTTGGTCATTGGATTCGATGAATTTAGTCTCGTTTTGCCATGAAAATGCAAGATTCTTACTCCTTTCGTACCAAGGGATCAAAATCTCAAAGAATATGCAAAACAAAGAACTAAAGATAAGAAATGACCCAAATATGCACTAAAAAGCATGGGAGCAAGGCTAATTCGGGGGCTAAATATGCGCTAATTATGGTCACATCAAATATCCCCAAACCGAACCTTTGCTCGTCCCGAGTAAAGAGGTGACAAAGACTAGGACCAATACTAGCCTATCCCAATAATATAGCCGATATGAGACAATTAGCGGGTCTCACTCCGCCCCTTCAACTCACAACAAGACAACCATGAAGTAGGATGCCTTCTTGCAAGGCAAGGTGGGTCTTGCCAAAATGGCGACACATCCAAACATTAAGCACACAAAATCACATAATGGATGCATCTACAAAAGGAATAGCCACTTCCTCATCAAGTGGCGGAGGCACTAAAGAGGAACAAATTTAAGAGCATGTAATCCTTCACAAATACTAGTTCAACAAATTACTAAGGCTAAGAGGATGGCACTAAACCACCTCCAAATGGTGTTAAACTAGACTACTTTCGTCCTCAATTTCCAAATGCTTTCGTCAAGAGCGATCGGATGGTCGTGGAATGATGATCCCTATGATGCTAGTAGCATATGACATGACAAGTCTCGAATTCTCTACAAAAGTAAAGGTCATGGATCGTCCCAAGCTCGACCAAGTGGCTTGACAAAAGGCTTTTTGGGAATGAAATTCTCAAATCTTTATTCACAACGGGTGGATATGACTAGTATTCAAAATTGTCCTCATTTCACTTTCACATTTCAAAAATTTAAGATGGGGTTTGTCCCTTCCGGGCTAGTGTCCTTTGCTTTCACCAATCGCTTATTAGGCAACCGGTTAACCTCTAGACAATAGCTTTTCGGGGTGATAGTCACTCTGTCTCTGGGCGGCCGAATTCACAACCGTATGGGGGCCCAATTCAATGGATCCCGCACCAAAGCACATCGAAGTGGTACGCCTCCATCAAAACAACTTAAATTTCTCAACTTTCAACAATTCATAACATTTGAGGTTCCTTGGCATTAGATTACTTCCACATGACAAAATTCTTTGAAATGAGCACTTCAAGCTTATTGATAGAAAATATTTTTGGGTTGCCTTACCCCAAGGTCAATCAAGGTCACCTAGACAAGTTAACCAAGTCCACATCGCATCACGGGGTTGGATAGGTGACTCACATGCAAACCCTTGACTAGGCTTTGGGTCATGGGTCAAAAGACACTAGTATGACACTATCTAGGGTGTTTTACAACCATTCTAGTAGGCAAAGTCTTAAGTTGAACAAGTATTTGTAATGGCTTAGTTGCTCTTGTCAAAGTTCCTAATTAGGCATTTTTCAAAACATTTCTAATATGCAACTACATGCTATGATGCGACTAATATAAACATCCTAATGCAAGTGATTTTATCAACTAATATGACATATAAACTAAATGCAAGTCCTAAGTTCACATTGTTATACCGCATCAATCAAAATAAAGCCACATAGTCATTAACATAAAGAGGAAAAAGGAGATTGGAAAGATCATACAATGCGGTCTTCATTACCCTCATGTCTCGGATGTGGCTTAGTCAATCAATGTGAACAAGGATAGAACAAACACAATATATACAAGACAATATATACAAGACTACAAAAGGAAATAAACATGTTTTTGGGTTTTCAATTTTCAAATTTTTATGATTTTTGAAATTTTTCAATTTTTTTGGATTTTTGAATAAGAGTTAAATGTTAGAATTCTCATCCCCACACTAATATGGGCATTGTCCTCAATGGCCAAAATGATGGAAATTATGCAAAGATGATGCATGATTTCTATGCTAAATGCAATCTACACTAAGCTACACTACATGATGCATGGTTTTTGTTACGACGGAGAGGATAATTTAGATTACCTCCCGTTGTGTATGCATTAACTTCCCCAAACCGAGTTAGACACTATTGCTAATGTCCCAGGATGGGTGTAGTTCATGCACACACTATGCAATGCATGAAACTAATTTTTCATTTTGGATTTTGAAAATGGGAACAATAAAATGGGAACACCTCAATGGTACCGAGGTGTGAGTCCTCTATGGTGCTAGGACTACTCCAACAATGATCAAAATTATTATTAAAACAAAGAGAGAAATAGACAAACCATGAGAGGGTAGGAGTCTCCAAGGCTTGCTAATCTTCCATCATATCATCACCATCATCACTTTCCTCATTAGAAGTGGTCACATTGCCACTTCCCTCTTCACTTGCTTCTTCACCTTGCTCATCATCCATTTCTCCTTCTTCACTTGCTTCCTCATCAATGTTATCATCAACTTCTTCATCATTACCAACAACCTCATTGTCATCCGAAACGACCCTAGATGCACCCGGAAATAGGACTTCTCTATCCACCCAACTAGGCAAAGGACATGATGGATCAAGTAGTCCTTGCCTAGCTAAGTGTAGGAGGGGTGGATATTGAGCCAAGTAAGCATTTTTACGATCCTCAAAGGCTTGTTTGTGCATTGCTTGCATGAGAAGAGTCAAATAATCATTTCTAGCTTCAACACCTTCCGGCTTGAACTCTTGATACTCAAAGGGGTAAGGTGGTATGACAATGGAAGAGGAGGGAGTTTCAAGATCACCCTTTTGTTGTTTGATAATATACTCGGCCTCTTTAGAAAGGGGAAGTAGATAATTGGTCCGGTGGACGCTTAGACGACAAATCTTTGAGGGCAAAGTGAACGATCTAGCTTCACTAGTGAGCCATCCATACTCGGTGTCAAGAGGATTATGGGCAACCCACTTGTACTTGTGTATCATAGTATGCATATCAACAAGATGGCCACCCTCCTTGGCTTTATACTTGTTATCCTTGTTAAAGTTAGGATCAAAGTACTTAGCTAGGATAGTGACTAGGCCGCCATTGACAATAACGGTAGTGCCCTTCTTCCCACAATCAATGTTGAGCCATCTATCTACCAAAAGCCTCAAAGAGTTGAAAGGCTTGGTGTGTACTCTTCCAATGTTCAAAGCCGATTCAAGAAGAATAAAATCAAGTTTGGTGAAATGGTTGGTATCTTTCCTTGCAATAATGGTGTTACCTATGACCTTGTGCCATACTCTTATGCCCGGATGGTGGACCAAAAGAGCATGACTTGCATGAAAGTCCTCAAATTTCCTCCCGGAAATTGCCTCCCAAAGAGGTTCGGGGTCATACTTTCCATAATTCTTAAAATAACGTGGTTCATCACTAAGACCCAAAATTTCACCCAATTCTCTAAAGGAAATGCGTCTACTAACATTAGCTAGACGAAACTCGAGATTCTCCCTATTCTCAACTTTGGTGACTTTCAAAGAACTCAAAAATTCAAAGGTAAGGGAGGGGTATGTCAATTCTTTTGATTCAAACAATTTCTCCAACCCCATGGCTTTGAAAAAGGCTCTAGTTTGCTCAGGAACACCCAATTTTTCTAAGGTATCTTCACATATAAATTTGGTGGATTGTAATGACTTCCTAGCAAACTTGGCAAAAGTATTTCTACGGGTTTCGGAAATAAAAGTTACCTCCGGATAATGCAAAAGTTGATCAATTTCCGGAGTAGAAGGTGTTGTTGCTCCCATAGACGGTTGTTGTTGTTGTTGCACTTCCAGGTTTGGAGTTGCTATCACCATAGCCAATGCTTTCTTTGCTTGAAGAGCCTTTTGCCTTTGTGAGAGTGCCTTAGCCTTTGGTGCCTTTGTTGCTCCCTTAGTCCTTGCCATTGATGAACTAACCAAGAAAAGAATGGAAAATCTTCAATTTGTAGTATACCCAAATCGATTTAAAGGTGAAAGGCTTTGCCTTTATGAAATCAAAAATCGACTCAAAGGTTGAAGATTTTGTGCTTGGTTTTGATTTTTATTGAAGAAGGAGTGATTGATTTGTTGTTAGAAGGATGATTTGATTTGTTTTTGGTGAATGTAGTTGAGGGACTTTGTTTTTGTGATGGAGAGGGTGAGGGTTATGATGTTGTGGGTAGTGTTTATGAATGAATGAATGAATGGAGGAAGGTGGGAAGGATTTTATAAAGCCCGAAAATTTTGAACTGTAGGGGCAATCCGTGCGGATTCTGCTCTTTCTGGGTTTTATAAAACTCGCCTAAAGACGGGAGGATTCAGAAGAAGACGCTCGGATTTTTTTGATACGGGACGGGCGGATTTGCCTGAAGACGGACGGATTTCAGTCCAGGGAATTTTTCTTGTTTTCCTCAGCAGAGAAGACAGGCGTCTTCAGTCCAGGACGGACGGATTTGCTGAGACGGGCGGATTGCTGTTCAGGACGCCCGGATTCTCTTACAGTCAAAAATCTTCCAAAATCTCAGCTTATAAAGCCGTGCGTCTTCAACCCAGTACGCTCGGATTACTGAAGACGGGCGGATTCTCTGGAATCCGTTCAGATTCGACCCTTTGTACCCGGATTCAGTTCCATCCGTGCACAATGCATATCCCTTACCATTCTTCCATTCTTCTTCAAATCTTGTGTTCTTCATTGTGGGGGCACTACTAAGGCATGGATAGCCTAGGCAATTGCCATCCCCACACTAAGCTAGAGCACTACACATTAATTGAAATTATTAGTCCCTCCCTCTCTTCTCTCAAACATGACAATTATCTTGATCAAAGTAAATAAAAATCCAAAGATGACAAAAAATGCAATACAAGAATTGAAATATAAGTTAGGGAGTTAGAAATATTTACAAGTGGTGGTTTAGGGAGGACTCCACCAAACTCTCATTCTTGATGAGATGTCAAGGGGGCATGTCCAAGGTGTTGTTGATGTTGCTCAACACCTTGAAAAAGTAATCGAAAGCTTGTTCATTATCATGGTAGAGGTCTTCAATAGACCTTGGCCCTTGTTGTCGGTCTTGATCGATGGCATTACCAATGTAGGGATTAAAAATCCCTTCAAATTCGTTGTCCCAAAGACCACAAACTTCATTAAGTTGATCATTGAAAATCTCTTGATTTGATGGAGACAACTCCCCCAATTTCTTCTCTTGGCCAATGAGGCCATTCTCTTCTTCCTTGATTGATTTTGATGAGCTTTGCAAGCTCTCCTTGTCATAATTCACTTGCTCTTTGAATGGAGCATCTTCAATTTTCTTCTTCCATTGGAGTTCCGATTTCTTCCTTTCATCCTTTCGGCTATAATGATCAATCATAAAACATGGTTCATGCAAATGAGGAGCTCTCATAGTCTTGTCAAGATTAAAAGTTATGCTTTCATCTCCCACTTCTAGAGTGAGCTCACCATGTTTTACATCAATTACCGCACCCGCGGTGTGTAGGAAAGGTCTTCCTAGAATGATTGGAATGTTGGAATCTTCCTCCACAACAACAATGACAAAGTCCACCGGGATGAAAAACTTCCCAATTCGCACGGGGACATCTTCCCATATCCCTAATGGTGTCTTCGTCGATCTATCGGCCATTTGGAGTGTGATGTTGGTGCATTTAAGCTGTCCCATCCCCAACCTTTTACTTACCGAGTACGGCATGACACTCACACTATCCCCTAGATCACATAAGGCTTTGTTGATCGTCGTGTCGCCAATGGTACACGGTATTGAGAAGCTTCCCGGATCCTTTAATTTTGGAGGTGAACTCCCTTGAAGTATTGCACTACTCACCTTAGTGAAGGCGATAGTCTCAAGCTTCCGGATCGACTTCTTCTTTGTGAGGATATCTTTCATGTATTTCGCATAAGCCGGCACGTGATTTATTAATTCCGTGAAAGGAATTGAGACTTCCAAATTCTTCACAATTTCCATGAACTTCCCAAGTTGGTCATCAAATTTGGGCTTGGCTTGACGACTTGGAAAAGGGAGTCTAATCACAATGGGCTCCTTCTCCTTGACCTTGTCTTCATTTTTCTTTGAACATTCTTCTTTTGATGATTCTCCATCTTTGGAGCTTTGCACAATTTCTTCCTTTTCACTAGCTTCCACAACTTCATCCTCAACTTGCTTCCTTGGTGCTTCATACCTTGTACCACTTCTCAAGTGAATGGCACTAACCGTTTCATGTCTAGGGGGATTACTTTGAGGTGGTAATTGCCCCTTTTGTCTTTGTGAGCTTGAAGATGCTAGTTGAGTCAATTGTGTTTCCAACATCTTGGTGTGAGCTAGGATGTTGTTGATGGTGGTTTCCTTTGCTTGGCTATCTTTTTGCATTTGAGTGAAAAATTCTTGCTGATTCTTTTGCATTTGGAGGACCGCTTTTTGGACATCAAAACCTTGGTCATTTTGGTGATTGTATGGATTTTGATTTTGGTAACCTTGGTTTTGATTGAAAAAGGGTCTTTGATTTTGGTTTCTCATGGGTGGTGGAGTGTATGTTGTTTGAGGGTTTTGAACATTTTGGCTTTTATATGAGAGATTTGGATGGAATTTGGTGTTTTCATTGTAATAGTTGGAATAAGGGGTACCACTCTTGTATGCTTGGAAAGCATTCACTTGTTCATTTGTTCCCCTACATTCACCTTGGTCATGTCCCAAAGTTCCACAATTCTCACATATCCCACTTGGGATTGATGAAGATGCCGTCATGGCATTAACATGATGCTTTGATGATTTTGAGTTTTCTTCAAGTCTAGCCATAGCTTGTTCAAACTTCAAGTTGATTGTGTCAATGTGAGCACTAAGTTGAGCACCCAATTGAGTAACGGAGTCCACTTCATGCTTTCCTCCTCTAGTAGCCTTGCGAGGTCTACTATATTGTGAGTCACCGCCATTTCCTCAATCTTGTTCCATGTTTGATTGTCATCAACTTCGGTGAACATTCCATTTGATCCCATATTGAGAATGTTCCTTGAATCCTCATATAAACCGTTCCAAAATTGTTGTACCAAAAACCATTCGCTAAGTCCATGGTGAGGGCATGAGCGACAAATTCCCTTAAACCGCTCCCAAGCTTCATACAAAGATTCTTCATCCCTTTGCTTAAAACCCGTAATTTGAGCTCTTAGCATGTTAGTCCTTTCCGGTGGGTATAATTTTTTGTAGAAAGCTAGAGCCAACTTCTTCCAAGAATCTATTCCGAGGGTGGCCTTGTCGAGGCCCTTCAACCATTTCTTCGCGGTGCCGATTAGAGAAAAAGGAAATAAGACCCATCTAATTTGGTCTTGAGTCACACCCGTTTGAGAGATTGCATCACAATAGTCGCAAAAGGTTTCCATATGAGAATGAGGGTCTTCACTAGGCATCCCCCCAAATTGGCTCCTTTCAACTAATTGGATGAAGGCGGACTTGGCAATAAAATTTCCGGTTAGATGTTGCGGTGTAGGAGTACCATTTGGTAGATTCTCCTCGGTGGGTACAGAGTGTGACGAGAATTTAGGCATTGTAGGTGGATTTTGTGGGGTATTGTGTAATGGGTTCTCCTCTCCTTCTATTGCGAAAGGGTTGATGAACTCACTAGTGGGTTGAACAATCTCACTAATACCTCTCAAATTCCTCCTAGCAAATCTCCTATTGTGCGTCAAGGTTCTTTCGATTTCACGGTCAAAAGGTAACAAATCACCTTGTGACCTTCTAGACATGCAAAATATCAAACAACTCGAAAACAATTAGAACAAACCTTGAGGAGTTTTACTTCCCCAAGGCGAAGAAAGACACAACTAATAACAATAAAAAGGAAATCTAAATCAAACAAACACCGTCCCCGGCAACGGCGCCATTTTTGATCGGTCCGTTTTGTGTTCACAATTAAAGGTGTGGTCGTTGGGTCACGTCCGAATCAAAACACAATTTATAGCTTCACAAACAACTCTACAATTAGTAAAGAGGCAAGTAAAGGTCGGATCCCAAGGGACGGGTATTGAAATGAGATTTCTATTGCAACTAGTGGTGTCTAAGAGGTGTCACAAATTGGGTTGATGTAGAAGGTCACTAAAATAAAATAGCAATAAAAATAAACAAGCAAGATGAATTAAAGAGGTGTAAACAATTGATTAAAAAGCACTAGGGTGTCATGGGATCATAGGGGAATCATGGGAATTGATCATACAAACATGTTCTCAAATTATAAGCAAGCAATTATTGTTGTGATGGATTGAGTTGGGTTATATCTTACAATCCTAGGAAAGTTTGGGTCCCGGAGCCGAATCGATTAGATTGTACAACACCTACAAGTCGACTTAATCTTCCCTACTCAACAACATGCATGGTCTAATGGGACTCGAGTTGGGTTATGTCTTACAAGTCTCATTGAAAAGATAGAAGATGATAGTAAATGCAAGGATTCATAGGCTTAGCATTTCATCAAATATAACATGTGCATGAGTTGATATCAAAACAAGCAAGCAAATAAAACTTGAAAGCATATTAATTTAAGCATGAATCATTCCCCATGTTGGTTTCCCCTAATCACCCATTTAACCCTAGCTAAGAGACTACTCACTCATTATCATGTTGATCATGCTAGCAAGGTTGTCAATCATACCAACAAAATGAAACATGATGAATAAATGGAAGTAATTAACAATAATTAAAAAGAGATTAAGAGAATTATACCTACTAGTGATTCCAATAATAAAGCAAAGATAAAAGAAGTACTTGATGCTTGATTGAGAGGTTGGCAATCTCCCAATAACAACCCAAATAATCTTCAATTACCCAAAATAAAGGATGAACAAAAGAGAGATTAAGGAATTAAAACTTGTATTAGAACTTGATTAATTGTTGATTACAATACTAAAGAGAGATTTGATTGATATTAACTACTCTAATTATTGATAAGAAGAACATGCTCCTCTAATTAGACTAATGGGGTATTTATAGTGGAAATTAGGGAGGATGCATTAGGGTTAAATAAGGGCTAAACTAGTAATTACACTTTTTAGATTGAGCAAGGTGGAGCCGGTATTTTTCGAAGGAAGGGCTTCTTTCTTTGTAGCTTGGAGAAGAGGAAATCGTGCTGTGCTGGAATCCGGGCGGAATAAGGGCGGGACGGGCGGATTCTGGCGATGGGGTCCGAGCGGATTCGAGGAAATCCGGGCGGATTGTGGAGGTGGAATCCGAGCGGATTAGAGGAAAGCACGGATTCTCGCACGGTGGAGGACGGCCGGATTGGGGACAATCCGCACGGATTGTCACTCAGCAAGAAATCTTCTTCTTTTCTTCCCTTTTCTTCATAAATTCCTTGGGGATTTCCTTGGGGACTCAAGGATCCTTTCTCAACATTGCTCTTCTACTATCATATGTACAAAGGCCTTCTAATCTTGTCTCTCCTTGATGCTTGGTCATTGGATTCGATCAATTTAGTCTCGTTTTGCCATGAAAATGCAAGATTCTTACTCCTTTCCTACCAAGGGATAAAAATCTAAAAGAATATGCAAAACAAAGAACTAAAGATAAGAAATGACCCAAATATGCACTAAAAAGCATGGGAACAAGGCTAATTCGGGGGCTAAATATGCGCTAATTATGGTACATCACAAATCCCCAAGGCCAGAAGTGTCGGATCATCTTGTTCCATGCATCATAGTATTCCTTGCGTCGAGGATAAGATCTACATACCAATTTTATAGTATTTAGTTAACTTTGTTTAAACCCTAATTTTGGGAATTGGGGATTTGTGTTAGTTTTGTGATTGTTAGTAATTATGTGATTATATGTTAGGAGAAGGATTCGTAGAAGAGGAATTTTGATACAGCTGTTGAGACCGTCTGATTGTGTTGCTGTTCCAGGTAGGGTTTCCCTACTCAGTATTAGTCCCATAATGCATTGTTAGTGTTGTGTGATTGTTGAATAATATCGTATTCATATTGTGACGGTTGTTGGTTTGATTGCTGTTTAATGGATGTGATTGTTTGTCTCTGGATCTCGAGATGCGTTCTCGGCTGAGTGGAGTCACTTGCGGGAGTGGCTTCACGCCCTAGTTTCGCCCTCCGTTGAACCCGCCACAGGAGAGGATGTGGACATTAATGGGACAGGGTTATCGCTCAGTATGATGAGCGGGGCTTAGGTGGGAACGGCTGCGGTCCCCCACTGGCAGGGCTGGTCCAGTGGACAGTCGGTGACAGAGATTGATTGGAGTGGGTGTGATTGTGTGTGTGTGTGACCGTTTGAGCTGCTTGTTTACTGTGTTGTTGGTTATATAAATTGTGTGATTAGTACTGACCCCGTTTAATGTTTTCAAAACTGTGGTGATCCATTCGGGGGTGGTGAGCAGTTATTGAGCAGGTATGATATGACGCGTATGGGATAGCTGGGATGAGTCATCACGTGGCAGTTAGAAGTCTTCCGATGTGTCAGACGATGTTTTGTAGCTTTGATAGTTTTAGCAGTAGACCGTCTGAGAATCTTGTATTTCAGTTTTGGTTTTGGTTTTGATCATGTAATCACTTTAAACAATTTTGTTATTTAAATTATGTTTCTTCATTGTCATTTGATTATCAGTGCCTTGGGTAACCGAGATGGTAGCACTTCCATGCCTTGAGTGGTCCTGGTAAGGCTTTTGGAGTGTGGGGGTGTTACAGGTGTTAACTTGATTTGATTTTCATTAATTGTTTTTAGTTGCGTCTTTCTATACCTTGGGGAAGTAAAACTCCTCAAGGTACTTCTCACCTTTTTCTCTTAGTATATTTTGCAAGATGGATATTATAGATTGTTTTGTTGAGGACCATATGAGTATCCCTTTCATCAAAGACCCTTTGCAAGCATTGGAAGCCTTAGAAGCAAGTAAGGCCAAAAATAAGCATTGAGAATTGGAAGTAGATCTTCTTGAGGCCGCTCTAGCCAACAAATAACTTACTTATGAGCAATCTGTATGGATACATGACATTCTTGAGGAAGCATCCCAATCCACTAAGGATGAACAAGCAATCGAAGATCATACCATTCAATCCGAGGAGCTAGATGAATTTGTCATGAAATTTGAATATGATGAGATTGATGAGACTGAAGAACAAATTGAATATGCCATGAGGATGGAGTGTATAATGGAAGTGGAGCATGTCCTTAGTGAATCTTCAATGGAAGAAAGTGAGGTACAAATTCCCACTCTAAAACCTCTTCCTCCAAATTTGAAATATGCTTACCTTGATGAATCTAAAACTAAACCCGTGATTGTTAATGAGAAACTTGATGAGAACCAATTGGAAAGTTTGCTTGATGAGTTGAAAAAACATGAAAAGGCTATAGGTTATAGTCTAGATGATCTTAAAGGGATAAGCCCTAATTTTTGCATGCATAGAATTCATCTAGAAGAGAACCATAGGACTACCATCCAATCCCAAAGGAGACTAAACCCCCATATGCAAGAAGTTGTAAAAGTGGAGGTTATGAAAT
Organism: Silene latifolia; assembly: GCF_048544455.1. NCBI lineage: Eukaryota > Viridiplantae > Streptophyta > Magnoliopsida > Caryophyllales > Caryophyllaceae > Silene > Silene latifolia. The sequence continues at coordinate 85,922,064 of NC_133534.1, forward strand.
TACTTGATGCGGGAATCATATATCCTATATCAGATTCTTTGTGGGTTAGCCCCGTTCAAGTGGTACCCAAGAAAAGAGGTACCACGGTGGTGACAAACGATAAGAATGAGCTAATACCCAGAAGGAAGATCACCGGTTGGCGTATGTGTATTCACTATCGAAAATTGAATTCCGCAACAAGAAAGGATCATTTCCCCCTACCATTCATTGACCAAATGCTTGAGAGGTTAGCCTCTAAAAAATTATTTTGCTACCTTGACGGGTACTCGGGATTCTTACAAATCCCGATACACTTGGATGACCAACACAGACCACTTTCACATGTCCTTATGGTACTTTTGCATATAGGAGAATGCCTATCGGCTTATGTAATGCCCCCGCCACTTTCTGAAGATGTATGATGAGTGTCTTCTCCGAATATCTAGAAACCATAATGGATTTTTTTATGGATGATTTTAGTGTTTATGGAAAAGACTTTGACTCTTGCTTGCATAACCTTTCTCTTGTATTGCAAAAATGTGAAGATGTTAGTCTTGTTTTGAATTGGGAAAAGTGTCACTTTATGGTTAACAAAGGTATTGTTTTGGGTCATTTAATCTCGGAAAAGGGCATCGAAGTTGACAAAGCCAAGGTTGAGGTGATAGAGAAACTCCCACCTCCCGTGAATGTTAGAGGGGTGAGAATTTTTCTCGGCCACGCGGGTTTCTTTCGCCGTTTTATAAAAGATTTCTCAAAAATCGCGAAACCCCTCACTCAACTTTTGCTTAAAGATGCCCAATTCCAATTCACTAATGAGTGTGTTGAAGCCTTTACTAGAATCAAGGAAGTATTGATCTCGGCACCAATCATCCAACCACCAAGTTGGGAACTACCATTTGAGATCATGTGCGATGCGAGTAACTACGCCGTTGGAGTGGTTCGTGGCTAACGAATAGGAAAAGATTTACATGCTATCTATTATATAAGCAAGACACTTTACGCCGCCCAAGTTAACTATGATACTACCGAGAAGGAACTCCTTGCCATTGTCTATGCACAAGACAAATTCCGTTCCTATTTGCTTGGATCAAAAGTAATTGTTTTCCCGGATCACCGTGCTCTTCGACATCTCTTAATAAAGAAAGAGGCAAAACCAAGGATGTTGAGATGGATTTTGTTACTCCAAGAATTCGATTTGGAGATAAGAGATAAGAAGGGAGCCGAGAATGTGGTAGCGGATCACTTGCCGAGAATTCGATTTCATGATGGTGAGGGAGAGACACCGATCAATGACTCTTTCCCCGATGATATCTTGATGGCCATTCACTCACAACTTGAGAAGCACACCACTCCATGGATCGCCGACTATGCTAATTATATTGTTACAGGAGTGCTGTAATACCCCGTATTTTATTATCAACTGAGCGAGATATTATTATTTAATCGTAGCGTAAAGGTAATTAAATCATGTTTTATGGTAATGGTAAAAGCGTAAAAGTAATTGATTAATTCGTATCGCAAGATGAGTCGGGTTTATAGTTGAGTGACATTTTTGGGTCAAGGTGTCATAGCCCATTTACCCACTTATTACCCACTTACCCATTTACCATTTTACCTCACCAAACCCTAAAATCAAACCCTAATACATCTCTAAAACCCTACTCCCCTCCCTACCGTCATTTTAGAAGCTACCAACATCAACCCCTTTTCCTTTCACGTTTTAAGCCTTTTTCACGGCCAACGAGTGCACACCGGTGAGTGTGGAGGGAGTAGGGTCTGCCGTGAGTCCAGGGAAGTCGTTGCTAGTGGTCGAGGGTGGTTGTACTGGTCGGAAAAGCACAGGTCGACGGCCGTCACAGGTAAGGTTCCCTGTTTTCATTTCTGTCACGCTGTTTTGATTTGTGTTGTGCGTCTTTTAGGGTCTGTTGTGGCAGTCGTGGGGGTGTGGGACGTGTTACTGGTGGTGAGTCGAGTCTGGTGGTGGTAGGTAGGGTGGCTGTCGTTGCTGTGGGTGGTTGCAGTGGTGGTGTTTAGGTGTCGGGGTTGGTTGGGTGTTTTGGTTGCATTTCAGACATAGGGTAAAGGGGTGGCACCACCGTGGACTCGGGGGAGGTCGAATCGGTGGTGCCACGTGTGTCAGGGTCACCTTTCTACGGTGGTGTCAGGGGTGGTGGTTGGTAGGCAGGAGGGGTTGTGTCGTGGTGGCAGGCGGGTTAAAAAGGGGGGCTGTTTGTGGCGTATGGTGGCGGCTGGGTGTGAACAGGGGGTGTTGGTGGTGGTGGTTCTGACCACCGACGTGGGTCGACCACGTTGGTGGTGGTGGGAGGTGACCAGGCCAGACCTGGTGTCAGGCCTGGTGGTCGGCGGTGAGGATTGGTGGTTGAGGGGTGAGCTGTGACGGGTTGAAAAGAGGGGTGTGCGTGTGTCGGGTTGTGTGTTGTTCTTTGGGTTATTTTGTTACGGGTTTTATTTTAATAAGTCGGGAATATGTATATTCTATTATTTACATTATTAGTGTAATTATTAAGTTAAAATTAAGTAGCGGTGACGGAATATTATATTTAAGTTTTTGAGTCGGGATTTTATTTCGGGAAGGTTACTATTTTTAGTAACCTGCTATTTTTGGTAATTGTTATTTTGGGAACTTCCCATTTTAGGAAACTTTCTATTTTGGGTAACTTATATTTTTAGTAACTTCTAAATTGGGAAAGTTTCTACTTATAGTAACTCTTGATTATGGGAACGGGAATAGTTAAGTAAATTAATTATGTTATATATATGTTTAGGTGGCGAGTTTCGGGTGGAGTACTTCTGATCCGCAGTTAGCTTATCACCGCTATTTGAGGTAGGGGAATACACTGGACTTGATATGGTACTATGTGACTGGATTGACTAAATCGGTGAATTGCATGTTCTAATATGATTGTCTGATTTCATTCCGTTAAGTACTATTGTGGAACTGTTTTATTATATTGTTACATTGGAGTTGGTGGAGGTGGTGATGATGACGTTGTGATAAGGCCCAGGCGGGTTCTACAGGACTTGCCCTGGTGTCCTCGGCCAAGTGTGAGAGCGGATCGGCTAAGGTCGATATTTATAGTCTACCGGGGATCGGTATGGCTGGGTTGTCCGGGTTATGAGTTGTGATGGCGGTGGTGGTGATGGAGGAGCATGTGTTTCATGTTACTGTTTAATTGTATTACCTACTCAGCTTCGTGGCTGACCCCGTGTATTCGTGTACGCCTGTGGGGATGGACTGGTTAGGGAAGTACAAGGCTTTTATCGACTGCTATCAGAAGAAAATCTCTTTGAGGGGACCTAAGGGAACTAGGGTGTCTTATAAGGGGTATGTGGTCAAGCCAAGAGTCAAATTCATATCTGTTAATACCCTAAAGTCGAGTCTGAGGAAAGGGGATCGATTAATCTTGTGTCGATGTGGGATAGTGAGGCGGAGACCCCTAAGGTGTCCGAGATTCCGGTGGTGAGGGAGTTCGAGAGTGTATTTTTAGGAGGACATTCCAGGGTTACCACCTAGAAAAGAGAAGTGGACTTTTCCATTGATCCGGCGGGAACAGGCCGATTTCTAAACCACCTTACCGTATGGGACCAAAGGAGATGGAGGAACTAAAGAAGCAGTTGGATGAGCTAGCAGAGAAAGGTTACATACGGCCTAGTGTTTCACCTTGGGGAGCACCAGTGTTGTTTGTCAAGAAGAAAGATGGAAGCTTGAGACTTTGCGTGGATTACCGTAAGTTGAACAATGTGACCATCAAGAACCGTTATCCTTTGCCAAGGATCGATGATTTGTTCGATCAATTGAGTGGAGCCGGAGTTTTCTCTAAGATCGATCTGAGGTCAGGTTATCACCAGTTGAGAATTAAGAACGAGGATATACCTAAGACCGCTTTCAGAACAAGATATGGGCACTATAAGTTCGTGGTCATGCCATTCGGGTTGACTAATGCGCCAAAGATGTTCATGGACTTGATGAAACGAGTGTTCGGTCCTTACCGGACAAGTTCGTGGTTGTGTTCATCGATGATATCCTGGTATACTCCAAGAATGAGGAGGAACATGAGGAACATTTGAGGTTAGTCTTGAAAACCTTGGAGGAGAACCAGCTATATGCCAAGCTGAGCAAGTGCGAGTTCTGGTTGAAGAAAGTTCCTTTTCTGGGACATGTGATTTCCAAGGAAGGGGTGTCGGTTGATCCTAGTAAAATCGAGGCAGTGACGAGATGGCAGAGTCCTAAGAATGTGGGTGAGATCCGAAGCTTCTTGGGGCTAGCAGGTTATTACCGAAGGTTTGTCAAGGACTTCTCAAAGATCGCAAAGCCATTGACGTCATTAATGCGGAAGGAGAACTGGTTTGTTTGGGATGAGAGTTGTGAGGAGGCGTTTCTAACCCTCAAAGAACGACTCACTACAGCTCCTATCCTTGCACTACCAGATGGGAATGATAATTTCGAGGTGTATACCGATGCTTCCAAGAAGGGTCCAGGGTGCGATCGATGCAAAACGGGAAGGTAATCGCTTACGCCTCTCGACGATTGAAGACCTATGAGGAGAATTACCCTACTCATGATCTATAGTTAAAGTGGTGTTTGCGCTTAAACTTTGGCGACATTATCTTTATGGGGCTACCTTCAAGGTGTTTTCCGATCACAAGAGCTTAAAATACATCTACACACAAAAGGAGTTGAACATGAGACAGAGGAGATGGATCGAATTGATTGGCGACTATGACATGGAGATACTTTATCATGAGGGGAAAGCGAATGTCGTAGGCGATGCGTTGAGCGGGAAATCTATCCATGCTTTGAGCAAAGTGCGGATCTAGGGTGAGGTTGCATAATGAGCTTCGGGAGATGGGAATCCACATGATCCGGAGAGGAGAGACTCTTGGGGATTTGACCATTGAGCCGGAGTTATATGAGGAGATCAGAGAGCTACAGAAAGCCGATGCTAGAATTCAGAAGTGGCGCAACACAAGAGAACAGCAGAAAGCCGGGGTTGACTCCAAGTTTGTTATCCATCGATGGTAGTCTGAGGTTTGGGGGACGGTGGTGTGTTCCGGATAATGAGCAGTTGAAAAGGAAGATTCTTACTGAGGCTCATGCTACGCCATACTCGATTCATCCTGGGGGAGATAAGTTGTACAAGGACCTCAAGAAGACCTTTTGGTGGCCGAATATGAAGAGGGAAGTTGCTGAGTTCGTAGCTCGATGCTTGACGTGCCAGAGAGTGAAGGGTGAACATAAGAGACCGCAAGGGAAGGTTCAACCATTAGATGTGCCGGAGTGGAAGTGGGAAAGCATTTCCATGGATTTCATTGTTGGGTTGCCTCGAACTCAGAAAGGTAACAATATGATTTGGGTGATCGTGGATAGGCTAACCAAGTCGGCTCACTTTATCCCCTTGAAGGATACTTGGAGTAAAGCGGAGTTGGCCAAGGCTTATGTTCAGTATGTGGTGAAACTGCATGGCGTACCCAAGGACATCATTTCCGATAGAGACTCCAGGTTTCTATCCAAATTCTGGTAGGAGTTCCAGTCACTAATGGGTACTCAGTTAAAGATGAGCACCGCTTTTCATCCAACTCTACCGATGGTCGACGGAGAGGACTATTCAGACACTCGAGGACATGTTGAGGGCTTGTGTTTTGGAGTTCGGCGGGTCTTGGGAGGATAGACTGGGTTGATTGAGTTTTCATACAACAACAGTTACCACGCTAGTATTGGGATGGCTCCATTTGAGGCTCGTATGGCGGGAAGTGTAGGAGTCCTGTGTGTTGGGATGATCGAGCCGATGCGGTAGTGTTGGGACCAGAGATGATTCGGGAGATGGTTGAACAGTGCGAGATGATTCGACAGAAGATGAGGGCTGCCGGGGACCGGAGAAGAGCTATCGACGCTAAGAGAAGCGACATTTCTTTCCAGGTGGGGGAGAAAGTACTTCTTAGAGTGTCTCCGATGAAGGGAGTGATGAGATTCGGGAAGCGGGGAAAGTTGAGCCAGAAGTTTATTGGGCCATATGAGATCCTGGATAGAGTTGGAGAAGTGGCATATCGGCTAGCTCTACCACCAGCTTTAGCCAGGGTACATAATGTCTTCCATGTTTCTCAGTTGCGGAGATATTTGAGTGACCCTTCGCACATTTTGAGCCATGATGTGGTCGAGGTGGACGAGCAGTTGACTTACATCGAGACGCCTAAGGAGATCTTGGACAGGAAGGTTAGAAAGACCAGGCACGGAGAGACTGCTTTAGTGAAAGTGTTGTGGACTAATCATAAAGCAGAGGAGGCTACCTGGGAAACCAAGGCCGCGATGAGAGAGAGTTATCCACATCTGTTCACTTGAGGTAAGTTACGGGACGTAACTTTCTTTTTAGGAGGGTAGAATGTAACATTTCGTGTTTATGTAGTCTAGTTGTGTGTATGACCGTGTTAGTTATACGAGATGTCTTTTGGTTTCGGATGACATGTTTGTTATGGGGGGCGAACTTCGGGACGAAGTTCTTTTTAAGGGGGGAAGACTGTAATACCCCGTATTTTATTATCAACTGAGCGAGATATTATTATTTAATCGTAGCGTAAAGGTAATTAAATCATGTTTTATGGTAATGGTAAAAGCGTAAAAGTAATTGATTAATTCGTATCGCAAGATGAGTCGGGTTTATAGTTGAGTGGCATTTTTGGGTCAAGGTGTCATAGCCCATTTACTCACTTATTACCCACTTACCCATTTACCATTTTACCTCACCAAACCCTAAAATCAAACCCTAATACATCTTTAAAACCCTACTCCCCTCCCTACCGTCATTTTAGAAGCTACCAACATCAACCCCTTTTCCTTTCACGTTTTAAGCCTTTTTCACGGCCAACGAGTGCACACCGGTGGGTGTGGAGGGAGTAGGGTCTGCCGTGAGTCCAGGGAAGTCGTTGCTAGTGGTCGAGGGTGGTTGTACTGGTCGGAAAAGCACAGGTCGACGGCCGTCACAGGTAAGGTTCCCTGTTTTCATTTCTGTCACGCTGTTTTGATTTGGGTTGTGCGTCTTTTAGGGTCTGTTGTGGCAGTCGTGGGGGTGTGGGACGTGTTACTGGTGGTGAGTCGAGTCTGGTGGTGGTAGGTAGGGTGGCTGTCGTTGCTGTGGGTGGTTGCAGTGGTGGTGTTTAGGTGTCGGGGTTGGTTGGGTGTTTTGGTTGCATTTCAGACATAGGGTAAAGGGGTGGCACCACCGTGGACTCGGGGGAGGTCGAATCGGTGGTGCCACGTGTGTCAGGGTCACCTTTCTACGGTGGTGTCGGGGGTGGTGGTTGGTAGGTAGGAGGGGTTGTGTCGTGGTGGCGGGGCGGGTTAAAAAGAAATTTGTTTGTGGCGTATGGTGGCGGCCGGGTGTGAACAGGGGGTGTTGGTGGTGGTGGTTCGACCACCGGCGTGGGTCGACCACGTTGGTGGTGGTGGGGAGGTGACCAGGCCGGACACAGTGTCGGCCTGGTGGTCGGCGGTGAGGATTGGTGGTTGAGGGGTGAGTTGTGACGGGTTGAAAAGGGGGGTGTGCGTGTGTCGGGTTGTGTGTTGTTCTTTGGGTTATTTTGTTACGGGTTTTATTTTAATAAGTCGGGAATATGTATATTCTATTATTTACATTATTAGTGTAATTATTAACTTAAAATTAAGTAGCGGTGACGGAATATTATATTTAAGTTTTTGAGTCGGGATTTTATTTCGGGAAGGTTACTATTTTTAGTAACCTGCTATTTTTGGTAATTGTTATTTTGGGAACTTCCCATTTAAGGAAACTTTCTATTTTGGGTAACTTATATTTTTAGTAACTTCTAAATTGGGAAAGTTTCTACTTATAGTAACTCTTGATTATGGGAACGGGAATAGTTAAGTGAATTAATTATGTTATATATATATATGTTTAGGTGGCGAGTTTCGGGTGGAGTACTTCTGATCCGCAGTTAGCTTATCACCGCTATTTGAGGTAGGG